>NW_026844335.1:0-79282 GCF_029955315.1 Cylas formicarius | reverse complement strand
ACCCAAAATTAATAAAAAAAATAATAAATTCGTTTTTGAATATTCATAGCAAAAAGTCACTTTATCAACAAACTATCAACAAAACAAACACTAGCCGAATGATCCTGGCAGTAGTGGTCGTAGAAATAACGAAGAAGCAGAAGGTAGTGGAAGTTTAATATAAAAAAATAGCCAGTTGCTAACTAAAAACACTTACACCTACAACTCTTATAAAGGAGAACATGTTATTACACAACTTTAATGTCATTTACAGCATTAAATGTCAGATATCGCAAAGGCTAAAAAATAGAGTCTCTTGCTGTTAAGTTCTAGTCTCCTTTTGGTTTTTAGCCAATCCTTTTTAACGTTGCCATCCTGAAATATTACCTTGACGTTTTCTAGTATATTCCTAATTAATTTTCCCCAGCGCACTGGGATTTCAATCTCATCTCCTATTTTGCAAAAAATATTATCACTTTTATTTATTTATTTTTTTGACTGCTATAGCTCATTCTCCAGTCTCTGGTTTACTTGTTGATGTTTTTTAAAAATTATAAGAATAGAGCATTATACTTCTGGTCAATATTATTTAATTTATTAAAACAAACTATTTTCGGCTTGTTTTCTTTTTGAGTGCTGCAATTACATCAAAACCAAGCCCTTTCCGATTTACTTAATCAATCATATGCCCTTTGAGTATATATATATATATATATATATATATATATATATATATATATATATATATATATATATATATATATATATATATATATATACATATATATCGAAAACACTTCGAACACTCGGAGCGCGAGCATTGAAGATGCCAAGTGAGATTTTGGCGAAACGTCTGCAGGATTCCAGTCGGAGTTCAACAAGCGAACGGATGATACCCCGGAATATAGTGTCATCACATTTTTCCATCCGTGAATCAATACGTGAAAATATATATATATATATATATATATATATATATATATATATATATATATATATATATATATATATATATATATATATATATATATATATATATATATATATATATATATATATATATATATATATATATATATATATATATATATATATATATATATATATAAACATCCGGTTTATAAAAATACATCAAGGTGACACAAAAGACAGGTTTACAAACACGAAACATCTTCCACACTTGGCATTAATAATAACTTTACGAAACAACTCAATTGAATAAATACTGCTTCGAAGTTGGAAACTCCAGATTTAAAGTAAACCAAAAAATAAAGACCGAATTGGAATGTGACACGGGACGATTCCGTAGTTTTATATCGATTAAATCATGCAATTAAATTATGCAAATAGAGGGTTTAATGAAATCATCCTGCTCGATTCTGATCTTCTTTTTTTGCACTCAACGCGGATCTCGACCTCGGCCTTTAACTAACGAGGCGCGCTTTCAAAATGAACGAAAAATAAAATGCAACGGATTTATAAACGAAAATAACCTTGTCGATTGAAATGCCGGTTTGCCTTGAAACTTAAAATAAAATTTGGTTAAGTTAGCATGGGTATGGGGTCTTGGTAACTAGTTTTGGTTAGTTTCAATTTCAAAAAAGTAAAAATTCGATTATCATCGGGAGTTGCCTTATTTCAAATATGAATGAATATTTCAAATCTAAATCGAACCTTTGCTAAATTCATTTAAATCACGGTCTCTTTCGAGTTGGTGATTATCTCAGAAAAATCACTTGATTTAAATTAAATCTATTCACATTTTTGCAAAGTAGAAAACGTATCGAAATTAATGCAACGCAGAAAGGGTAGACTCGACATTTCAACTAATTTCCTCTTTTTGGCCAAACCTCCGGCAAAGACGAACCTTTTACAAGGCCTGATTTTTCCTGATTTTCTAGAAAGTTGGCGCGATGATACTCTTACCCCAGTCCTCGGTGAATGAGAAGAGTTTTGTGGTTTCACTAGTGTTGGTTGGCGTTAGTATATTAAATTTTTGAATGTAATTCTGGGTAGAAGGTAAACGAAGATTTTCGGCCTTGTAATGAATCATGTCTGACATAGTATCGAATTTGGAGGGGGACAAGATAGAAGCAATTTGAAAATGTAGGTAAAGACAGAACAGTCGTATTGATTTGATCTATTTCTTTACGGGTACGATGAATTCTTTCTCGAAGTAAAACAAAAAGCATAGCGTACCGAGTATTGTTATCAGTTTTAGTTGGTGATCTAATTTTCTACTTCTGCGCTTGATGTCCTCTCCATAAAGGATTGTTAATTTTTCAAAAAAACTTCCATAGGCTACTATAACACTATTTTTCTACTACCTTCTGTAAAATATCTAATTACTCACTATTCCAGCGTGCGGAAAGTATCACTTTAACGCGTGAATTTCCTTTCCTACAGATCCATGTCAGTGATTCTATTCATGTTGTTTTGTTAGCTTCTTCGCATTTTAACTGAAACTGGATCGTATCCTACTCTGTACCTGCTTATACATTGTTTCGGGAGGACAGAGCTAAAGGCGGGGCGAGAATATAGTTCGGATTGATTCTCATAAATGCGGCAAAGAGTACATTGGACGAAAAATATCAACTAGGCTAGGCAAATAAACTCATCAGCAGTAGCTGAACAAAATCACGAAATATAATCGATTCTTCTACCGACAAAAAAGCGACCTTTCACCAATGTGGAAATTAGTCATCTGACATAATGTTCACGCGCCTCTTTTAGCTCCGCCTCCCTCCAAAAACCGACGCAGGAGGAATCCCGAAGATTTGTAAATAGTATGCAGCAGCCTATGTAAGTTCCTATGTGAGTTCCTGAAACTAAAAACAACTACGTAGTATAACATTAAATTGACCTAAATTTTGAAGCGTTAAATAACTATTTAGAAACTGCATCTATTCTTGTAATTCTTGGATATTAAAAACTTTTCTAAGCAATAAAGGCATGAAATCCATCTCTCCATCAGGATCATCATCACTTAAATTTCTTTCTTTAGTGTTCTTGTCGATTTTCTCCTCTATTTTTCTAATTTTGGTTCCCCCTTTCTTTGGGTAACTGTACGATATTGAGTGCTCGTCCTCTCAGCG
Organism: Cylas formicarius; assembly: GCF_029955315.1. Taxonomy (NCBI): domain Eukaryota; kingdom Metazoa; phylum Arthropoda; class Insecta; order Coleoptera; family Brentidae; genus Cylas; species Cylas formicarius. The sequence goes on along the minus strand of NW_026844335.1, from coordinate 76,208 downwards.
GCACCTTGGGTAATTGTTCAAAATGTTCAATGATGAAGGATTGTTTGTTGGGAAAGTCGAGGTTTTTATTGCAGGAAGGTTGGATCGTAGATTTTTATGTTAATGTATTACTAGTAGCAAGATTCGGGGATGTAGTATGGAAGTATCAATGGAGGAAATGTGCTTTTCTACAGTTCCAGAAGCGTTCTCTGACTTTTTGAGGAAACGTCCTCTTCTATTAGAGCAACAGCGTTAACGGGAAGATTCTCTGCTTCGCTTAGAGGATATTTATGTTGTACGTAATATGAAAACTCTGAATGTTCTTCTTTTAAGTGTTTTTTAGGCCTACCGAATGCCAAGTGAGATCTTGGCGAAACGTCTGCAAGGTTCCAGTCTTCAATGCTCGCGCTCCGAAAACACTTCGAACACTCGGAGGTTATCGGCGATGCGTGCGGTATTTATAACCTGCGCCGAAAGTGGCAACGGTGCTGCTTCCGTGGGAGGGGAGACGGCTCCGCCCCCCGAATTGTCGCGTTGTTTATTTCGCCCGACCGTAGTTGCGATGTCCCCGTTGGCTGCTGCATGTCGCTCTGCCGTTTGATTATCGTTTTCCACGTATTGGATAAATGCAGAGCGTCGTCTCTCGTATTTAAGTGTCCGGACTTTTCTATCTCGATGGCCTCTCGTACAATCCTGGTCCTAAAATCAGAAATGTTAGCAATTTGTTTACAAATCTCTCATTCCTAGTCCTAATCCTTCCCGAAAATTGCGTATCGTCGTTTTTCTTCGCATTTGCCATACTTGTTGAATGACTTTTATCAGTACTCTTATTATTGGCGCAGATTAATTTCTCCCCTTTTCAGTCCCGCTTAGAAGTTCGTTCTGTATGGTTGCTGTGTTTATAGTGCCGTGCTATTGTGTAATTCCCTCCGCGAAAGCAAACAAATCCACTATTGCTCATATTTTTTTAATATATTTCCAAATACTTAGTTTAACACCTTGATACATTGCATTATTATCCGTCTAGTATTGCCAGTGTGTAGTAAAATATCTGTACCGTTATTGTAAACTTTATAATCTCAATACATCAATCACTAAGGAGTAAGGAGCATGTGACTGCGCTATCTCTCACATCAATTTCTATATCTTCACGTGGAGTGAACAAGACTTGAATTTAGCTATTCGAGCTGATGGCAGCAGCCAGACAATTTAAATTGCCTGGTATTACACTGCGGAGAAAAATAGGAACAGGGGGTATAAGAAATTAGCGCTTAGGGCCACAAACAATCTTTAGGGAACGAAATGGAAGAAAAATCGTGGTCCATATTAAGAAAATGCAACAAAGAGATTCTGCCCCAACAAGAACTATGGTGCCTATTATGGCTTATCAACTAGCTAAACAATTAAGCACTAAGCACACCTTCCACAGAAGAAACGGAAAAGCTGGGTTTGAATGCGACGTTTTCTTGCTTTCTCTGTTCGAAAATCAGATGGTGTTTCACTTACTCGGGTACGCGGTATGAGTAAAGAAGATCTTGCTAAATATTTTAAGGTACTGACCTGTTGAACAAGCCTGGACATCTGTACCAACGTCGACGTACCTAAATACTAACTAGTTGCAGTCGGAATTTGTTCCTCGCAAGCCTAAAAGGTACAGTGTAATTGGAAGTGTAATTTTTAGTTATACTAGGTACGTTCACCAATTAGGGTGACTTTTAAGTCTTATCAAAAATTATTCATTTATTCATCACTATTAATGTTACCCCCTTCAAAGTTATCCCCGCCCCTAGATATACTACACTTGTGCCAACGATTTTCCTATTCCTCGAAGCACTTCTGGCAAGCACTTGCTAGTATAGCCTTGAGTTCTTCCAGCTATTTTTTCTTGATTTACTACGAAACGGTAATCAAAGAAAACATTAAGCAAAACCTTAACATTTGATCGAAGTTGATGTGCTTTTTCGGTCTTGGCGATTCTGGGTTCTGCCATTGAACTTTGGTTTCGACGTCATAATCATATACCAATAATTCCTTATCAGTTATGACCTTTTTGAGTATATCACAATCATCATGGACCGCGTTTAACAGATCTTGAGCGATGGTGCTTGTGTTCCAAATTAAGCAGTTTCAGAACAAACTAACCAAAACTTTTGAAAAAATTGCATGGCACGAGGCAATAGACATGCGGACGTCTTCAACCAATAGTGATTCGACGACTTTTCAACATTGTTGGTTTTTGTTTCACCTCTTCTTTCATCGGTCATTGAAGCGCTGCACAAAAAACACGTATAATGCTTCTGTCTCACAAAAAAGAAGTAAACGTGCAAACTGGCTGAAACTGTAGACATATGTTAGGGATATGTGTACCAACATAACAAAAAAATATATCGAAGATCGAATGTACGTAGCCCGCCCAATTACACCTTACTTTTTGATCACATTTTGTATATCGTTTTTCCAAATTTTTATAACATTAATAACAATGAAGGGCCTTCGTTGCAGTTTCTTTTCTGATTTTCCCGCGTTTCTTCTCGTATTTTACGTGTGCACCATCTCAGTGTGGGTGAGTCGGTTTCTTGCGGGAAATATTTAGTTCTTTACTTTTCAAAAAAAAAGCTAATTTTTCTATTTTACTTGCATTTATTCAAGGATAACGTTCACGACTATGAGAGACTTTAAATTTTTCAATATTATTATCAATAAAATTGTAAAAAATTATTAGAATAAATATGATTATTTATTATAATCAAACAAAATAAATGAGTTTTAAAATACATTCCATTTCGCGGATCAAAAATATTTTCGGTTCATTCGCGAAACTCATAATGAACCCCCGTTTTTTTCGCGTAACGTTATTTTGTTGAATAGCATTTTTGAGCGTTGTTGGACCGCCGCCGGCCGACCAGCGGCACGGCCATAAATCCAATTAACAACCGGTGCATTGTGCGACTAATTCGGGTAAATTGAATTTGTTTAAGGATGCTCTCTTCTATGCAATGAAACTAACTAAATAACATAAATACACGAATCGCGCGCGCGCGTGTGTATGGAGGCTTCCGTATGTCAGTGGCGTCGTTTTTATGTTTACCAATCGGCACGGAAAAATAATCGTTTTTCTGGAAGGCCATAATAATGCTTAGAAAACTTAGAATCTTCTATTCTGCATGGAAAAGCATTGTTTGCATTTGCATCATCTTCCATCCACGTTTCCGAATGGTCTAATGTTATGCCCATATAAAAAAAAAGAACTAAACAAATGGTTGCTAACATCGCAAGACTCTTAAAAGTAATTCAAGTTACCTAATTTCGACTTCGAGAAGAACTAAGAAACGCGGAAGTTTTATGCGCACTAACGGTGCGGCTGAAGAAGCGTAGGGAATACCATAAGAATGTGTAAGATTGCATCATCGACTTGCAGAAGGCCTTTGGCCTTATGGAAAACTTCTTAGATCAACGCAATGTTCGTCTAATAAAAATAATTACCATTCTCAAAGAGCAGTAGTAAGTATAAAGGATGCCAAGACGGATGAAATCACAGTAAAGAGAATAACCTATAATAGTGTGTAGTAGCGTGTCTGCAAGGCAGCTAGGGGAAAAAATCATATCGACATAGCCATCACTAAAACCGCTATTTACAGAGCAATAGTTACGCGGGCACTCACATGCAGCTGTTTGAACTTGGTACCATATGCTTTAGAACGTACCAAACAAAGACAGCTCCGTCAAATTTTGCAGACCAAATTGTTTCATAAAACTTAGAAGTACTTCAGAGGCTGGAAATGCTTTAAAGATATCCTACATAGCAATCTGAAAACAGTCAACACACAGCAAAACTGCCCAGAATCGCGAGGAATGGAGGAAGACTGTGTAAGAAAGAATATGTTGAAAGACAAGAATAAAAATGGGATGCGGAAGATTTGTCTCCTACAGAATCGACTTGTTTAATATCAGAAGAACACACAGAAGATAATCAGTTTATGCCAAGATAATATGTACAACATATAATCACTATCATTTAGTTTTTTTATAAATTCGGTAATCAAAGAAAAGTTATGAACATATATAGTATTATAACTGAGAAATTAGGAAACCTACTAAACTCTGAAAGTTGAGTTTATCGGACGTGCGTAGAAGAAGGAACTAGCTTCAACATCAAAAAAACTAAATTAATCGAAACACTAATCTTGTTTTCGAACTAAATGATAAACAAATAGAGCATCTCGGATCAATCGGAAATAACCAACTATATCCAGACGAGGAAATTAAAATCAGTTACTATACGGAGTGGAAACTTGAAGTTTGTAATACTATTTGCAAATATTCTGGATTCTTCCTGCAGATGCAGAGTACAATGTACACCAGTTTCAGCTGGGCTCGGAAGCAGTCAACAGGATGATTTTGATTTTGATGAGTTTATTAGCCTTAAGGCTCTTTCATTTTCTTTGAGCCTGATATTTTTTGACCGGACTCTCCAATGTATTCTTTACCGCATATGCATAAAATGCTGTATCTCAAACGGAATTTTGTCTTTGGGCCAGATGGTGATGTGACAATGCATTAAGGTATCAGTCTGTAGACCTAGCTTTTCTCTAAACAGAATGACCCAATGATGAATATTAATAGATATTCTTACCAATATAAAATCAGACCTAATCTTTCATCAATATGGGAACGAGTCATCCAAGACAACTTTCCTGCTACTCCTTTAACTCCAATAACAATATATAAGAAGTATATAAGAAGGTATAAGGTAGAATACGAGCCAATTTCAGTTAAGCTCTGAAGAAGCCAACAGAATGATTGGCGATACGTCAGCAAGGAATCCAGAATATTTGTAAATAGTATGACTAGATTGTCAACTCGTTTTTCTAGGAAAAAACAACGTTGTGAGTAAAGCTCCAGATTTCTAAAGAGCTGGTAAACGAATTCGCTACAGGATACGCCGCTGGTTTCAAATTTGCAAATGCCACGCGAGTATTTTGCGTTTTGTACATATGAAATTATATTAATAATGTTTAATAAATTTAATTCGACGGGGATTTTGCATTTCCGTGAAAATTGTTTCACAGTATTTGAAATTGCCGCCGATATAAAAAAAGCATATGAATATATCGGCTTGCCAGATCTAATAACAGAGTGCAAAGCATTGTAGGGCTAATTTTGGACGCTGTCATACGCGTTTTTAATGAATCGATGGCAAAAGAGCGATCGTAAATAGGAATACCTATGATTAAAGCATTGAAGGATGACTGATTATGGCGGATGTACTGAACAGCGATCCAACTAGTGTACAGAAAAAGCTTTGTGACATAAAATTCAATTTAAAAAATTATCAGATATTGTCCTGAGCCACTATATAGCAACTTTAGAACGCAGAACCGCAGTTAAGTTGTTACAAAAATCAGTGGATAACTTTCACAAGTAATTTTTTCAAAATCTTGCTTTTGTGTGATATTCGTCCAAAACTTTTTCAACCACTTCTAAACATCAGTGTACAGTTTGTTTTCTAAATCTGTAGGATTCCTAATACAGGTATATTAAAAGATCCATGCCACCGACATTACGGCATATACTTGGTAAGGTACTTCTGTGTAGTTTTTTCTACTTTAGTGGAGTAGTTTCATCAAAAGAATTATTGTGCAGTTTCTTCAGATGTCAGCTATTGCTTTGCAAGTTTCGAAATCAATTTTGTGGCAGTTTTGTAGAAGTTGTAAGTTACATTCTCCATTACTATCTGAAAGGTATTGGAAATAACTGAACTGAGGTGGCTTTTAATTGATGAAAATCCATTTATCAAAATAAATAAGAACTAAAAGTTCAGATTTTCACGAAATTATATATTTTTACATGACAATTGTTTCGACAACACCGTGTCTTTATCAAATCTAATATTTACAAACTACTTGCTATATATATATATATATATATATATATATATATATATATATATATATATATATATATATATATATATATATATATATATATATATATATATATATATATATATATATATATATATTTGAATTCAAAGGATATCGGGTAGCGGTCCGTGGTTAAAAAAAAAATACAAAGAAAATAGAAAGCTCCTTTTTCTGTAACACCCAATATTTCGTCAATTTATTTGTTGACTTCTTCAACTAAAATTTAATGAAAACAACAGGTCAAACTATATAACAGACAATTAAAACAATCGTGAGAAATAGTTACAAAATTAGAGTCTACCACATAGTTTCTCAAAATAGTACTTTACAGTTAAGGTAAATGAACGAAGCCACATAATGAAACAAACGGATAAACACTTAGTATACAATTCTTAATAATGGTAGGCAAAAGTTGCGCTAACGGGGGTAGCGAAAAAAAAAAAAAACAATCAAAAAACACTCGATATAAATAATGACAAAAAAGCAAAAAAATAACTTACTCCGTGGATCAACAACGCAACGCGAATACGCTACTCGGTGGCCGAACATTACTTTATCTGTTGTTTAACTAAAAAATGTTACAGTATATATTGCTTATTTGCTGTGTATCAGACTTGTAGTTAATTGAATTTTTGTTTTTGTTAATATGGTACATTTCAAGAAACAGTCGAGCTTTATAATTGTTGACACATTGCAAAATTTTAGGATTGCTGTAGTCAAATTCATGTCCTGTTTTTATGTAATGCTCAACCACTGCACAAGTATTCTTATGAATACGGCAATCACTTTTGTGCTGTGTTAAACATTGTTTTAACCAGTGTGAGGTCTGTCCAATAGAACGGCCTTGACAACCCAAACACGACAGTCGGTATATGACATTAGAGCTGTATAGTAGCGGAGTTGGATCTTTCACCCTAGAAAAAAGTTTCAAGACTTTTTCAGTATTATATTTGGCAATTTTTATTTCCTTGAATTCTTTGAAAATATTTATGCTAGATTCTGTGAGGTTTTTAATATAAGGTATCTTTCAGTAACACATCCGAACGCCTGGTTCCTCTGTTGGACCGTCAAATGTGTTGGAGTTATAGATTATTCTCTTAAGCATATGTCTTGGATATCCGTTATTGACAAAAATGTTGAAAATTTTTTTCAGGTTATTTTGAACAACACTGTCATGGCTCAAATGTGTAACTCTGTTTTTCATGCCTATAATTGTATTATATTTTTGGCACTGTGGATGAGAGGAATAATAATTAATAAATCTGCCTGAGGCAGTTTCTTTCTGGTACCAATCCAAAATAATTTCATTTTTGTTAGTTCTAATAACCTTGGTATCTAAGAAGGGGACATATGAGTCTTTTTCAAGTTCAATTGTAAATTGTAGGTTGGTGTTGAAAGAATTAAAAATACCCAAGGTTATATCTGTTTGGTCACATGGTACCGCACAAAGAAGATCGTCAACATCTTTATAAATAAAAGGTAAATTTACAGATAATTTGGGTATAATTTGATCTAGTAAATGGTCCAATACTAGGGTAGCAATTATTGGAATGATGGGAGAACCCATTGGTGTACCAAAAATTTGTTTGTAGAATTTTGAATTGAAACTGAAATAGGTGGTATCAAAAATAAATTGTATAAGTTTGAAAAAATTTGTCGAGAGGAATATTAATATTAGTAAAGAGCGATACAACATCCAATAAAATCAAAACATAATTGTCAGGGAGTACGTAACCGTTTGATCATGTTGGCAAAGGTAAATGAATCTTTTACATTATAGTCATTTGTGTTTGTCTTTGTTTATATATATATATATATATATATATATATATATATATATATATATATATATATATATATATATATATATATATATATATATATATATATATATATATATATATATATATATATATATATATATATATATATATATATTCTCACGTATTGATTCACGGATGGAAAAATGTGATGACACTATATTCCGGGATATCATCCGTTCGCTCGTTGAACTCCGACTGGAATCCTGCATCCGACTGGAATCCTGCAAATCTTGCATCCGACTGGAATCCTGCAGACGTTTCGCCAAAATCTCACTTGGCATCTTCAATGCTCGCGTTCCGAAAACACTTCGAACACTGTTCGAAGTGTTTTCGGAGCGCGAGCATTGAAGATGCCAAGTGAGATTTTGGCGAAACGTCTGCAGGATTCCAGTCGGATGCAGGATTTGCAGGATTCCAGTCGGATGCAGGATTCCAGTCGGAGTTCAACGAGCGAACGGATGATATCCCGGAATATAGTGTCATCATATTTTTCCATCCGTGAATCAATACGTGAGAATATCATACACCTTTACGGGAAGGAGACCTTTACAGCAGTGTTCGAAGTGTTTTCGGAGCGCGAGCATTGAAGATGCCAAGTGAGATTTTGGCGAAACGTCTGCAGGATTCCAGTCGGATGCAGGATTTGCAGGATTCCAGTCGGATGCAGGATTCCAGTCGGAGTTCAACGAGCGAACGGATGATATCCCGGAATATAGTGTCATCATATATATATATATATATGTATATATATATATATATATATATATATATATATATATATATATATATATATATATATATATATATATATATATGATGACACTATATTCCGGGATATCATCCGTTCGCTCGTTGAACTCCGACTGGAATCCTGCATCCGAAAACACTTCGAGCGCGAGCATTGAAGATGCCAAGTGAGATTTTGGCGAAACGTCTGCAGGATTCCAGTCGGATGCAAGATTTGCAGGATTCCAGTCGGATGCAGGATTCCAGTCGGAGTTCAACGAGCGAACGGATGATATCCCGGAATATAGTGTCATCACATTTTTCCATCCGTGAATCAATACGTGAATATATATATATATATATATATATATATATATATATATATATATATATATATATATATATATATATATATATATATATATATATATATATATATATATATATATATATATATATATATATATATATATATATATATATATATATTTATATATATATTTATATATATATATATATATATATATATATATATATATATATATATATATATATATATATATATATATATATATATATATATATATATATATATATATATATATATATATATATATATATATATATATATATATATATATATATATATATATATATATATATATATATATATATATATATATTTATATATATATTTATATATATATATATATATATATATATATATATATATATATATATATATATATATATATATATATATATATATATATATATATATATATATATATATATATATATAATGACACTATATTCCGGGATATCATCCGTTCGCTTGTTGAACTCCGACTGGAGTAATGCAGACGTTTCGCCAAAATGACGCAAAAATGACCATAAAACTTTAATTAATGTTGTAAGATTTTAAGTTCAATAAGGGAGAGGTATTTAAATCTAATTGATCGATAAACAATACATTTGAATGTCTCATTTTGTTAACCTCCATGGCTTCCAATAAATTTAATTTTCTACTTTTTGTAGCTGTACGTAATATATCAAAATTGTCGTCAAAAATGTGTTTTTCTGTAGCATAATTAGAATCTAGACTATTGTTTTTAAACGCTCTTTTATGTTCGTTAATGCGTTTCTTGAAGGATCTACCTGTTTGTCCAAGAAAAATTTTAGGACAAGATCCGCATTTCAATCTGTAGACACCTGATTTTTGAGAATTACAGCCATAAAAAGTAGAAAATTAAATTTATTGGAAGCCATGGAAATTAACAAAATGAGACATTCAAATTTATCGCTTAACGATCAATTAGATTTAAATACCTCTCCTTTATTGAACTTAAATTCTCACAACAACATTAATTAAGGTTTTATGGTCATTTTTCGGTATATATAGTAGCTGGCAGTTTGCAAATATTACATATGATAAAGACACGGTGTTGTCGAAACAATTGTCATGTAAAAATATATAATTTCGTGAAAACCTGAACTTTTAGTTCTTATTTATTTCGATTAGAAATAATGACGTCATAATTATAAACACATTTTGGAGAAAAACGATGGTCTTTCGCCTCACGATTTGTGTTAGAAAAAAAATGATAGACTGCAAATCTACAGGCAAAGTTTTGAAATTCGTAAATCTTTAAATTCTAAAATGAGAGCCGACTTTTTAAGATGCACACGCCCTAAACATCGAAAGTAGACACCTAGGACACACTGTTTTAGTTAGTTTTGTTTGTAGGACAACCTCGTGACGAATTGAAACAGACCGTATTTGCAAAACCGCCACAACCACCACAATCGAAAATGCAAAGTGAACCCTAACGAAGATGGCTGTCGTGTCGTAACACAAACCATTTGAACAAAGTTATGAAGCAATAAACAAAATAGAAAATTAAATAGTGTTGGACAAACCGATAGACCAACATATATCAAAAATTATTTCGAACATATAAATAGCTGACACCAAAAAATGTAATACCAAAGTTCAGGAGAACAACGCATGAATAATTTGTGTAACATTTGTTTTATCCGTGAATCACCATGCTATTTTATTTATAGTGGTAGTATAGTGGTGCAGATAATGTCACTTTTCACTTTTGGCGGGAAAATTTGCATTTTTGTGAATGGTCGGAGGAACAAATACTTGTGCGAGCAGTAACCTGTTAAGTCTGAATCTAAGTTGACCTGTCTAACGCGATAATAAAAATGAACAACTAGAACTTTTGTATGATGGATGATGATAACCTATTGAAAATTTCGAATTTTCAAAATTTCTTAAATACCAGTTTTATTTTAGATTTCGTTCTATGTCCATTATAAGAAATTATAAATCAAAATGAAGAAATCGGATATAACAATATTCCAAATCGTCTCCATTCTAAATCTACAGTAATGGCGAAAAAGACTAGTTTGTATTCCCTACATGTTATGAATGATAAATTAAATAAATTGTTTTTGTGATATAACTGATATAACTAAATTTACATTTCAATTTTCATCTAATCCTGTGATATGTAAAGGGTGTTTTTTTTCGATGTATAGAACTTTAAGTTGGCATTAGTGTTCACGTTGGCGACCAATTTAACAGCTGTCAAGTGATTTATTCTTAGTTTGGTTTGGCAACTCGTGCAAGAATTGAAGCCAAACGATCATCAAGTAAGGCGTAGATTCGTCGAATGGGCCCAAAACGAGATTGCCGTTGTTCCCGATTTTCATCACTTCTGGTTGAATGGCTACATCAACAAACAAAACTGCCGCATTTGGAGCGAAGCTGATCCTCCAGTGTATGTCGAAACACTGTTACATCCAGAAAAACTGACTGTTTGGTGCGCTTTATGTGCTGGTCCGTACTTCAAAAACGATGATGGTCAGAACTTTACAGTCAATGGTGATCGGTATAGAGTTATGATTATTAACTCTTTCATTCCTGAATTGAATAACCATGATGTCCAGGAGATGTGGTTTCAACAAGACGGCGCAACATGTCCCACAGCTCGTGCCACAATCGATTTATTGAAAGACAAGTTTGGTGACCGCCTAATTTTACGTTTTGGACCTGTGATTTGGCCTCCAAGATCTTGTGATTTAACACCGCTAGACTACTTTCTGTGGGGGTATGTAAAGTCATTGGTCTATGCGGATAAGCCACAAACGCTTGACCATTTGCAAGACAACATTCGCCGTGTTATTGCCGATATACGGCCACAAATGTTGGAAAAAGTCATCGAAAATTGGACTTCCAGATTGGAGTACATCCGAGCCAGCCGTGGCGGTCATATACCAGAAATCATATTTAAAATGTAATGCCACAAGATTATCTTTCGGATAAATAAAATTCATGTCAATTGAATAATCCATCGTTGTTTTATTGCAACTTAAAGTTCTATACATCGGAAAAAAAACACCTCTTACAAGATATTGGAACGGTCATACATTTTTCCAATGAATGTACATATACAATTCTAGGGCAATCTGATTTTAAAACGTTGCGCAGGAAAGTTTCTTTAATACCTCCTTTGACATAAATAATATCCACTTTTTCATCAGCAATATTCTTCCGCAGTATTTGCTGAACATCTTCTTGTTCAGTTCTTCCATCACTATATCGTAGATGATGATGATGCTTCTCCGAATATCATATTTGTTTTCTGAAACCCTCATCCAAATCGTTTCAATCACTACTGTTAATTCTTTGACAATAAACTTGGGATACTATAACATTGCAAACCTACACAACATAACTTCATCTTAAGTCTGTCTGAAGCCAATTAGAACTACAATAATTAATTCTAGGCTCAGATACTATCTAGGTCACATTTTGTTTATCCATCCAACTGTTGTGAGCATTTTTCCTTTTTTTCCCGAGACTTTTTCAATTAAATATGCACCAGCAAATATGCTGTTAGATTTGTAAGCTTAAAGTTTCTTCAGTTTTCTCCTATTAGCTTGGCTACAAATTGAATTATTACTGTACTTGATTATATACGGTCGTCCCTTTTGAGGCCATCCCCAAATACCTCCTCGATTTGCGGTCGCTCTCCTGAAAACGTATGTCAGAGTTCTCCGCGATCTCATTTCCTGCGTCATCCTATAACTCACTGCCCAATAGCCGGCTGGGCTTGCTATTAATAATTGAAACCTATTCATATGTCGCTTTCAGCATTCGATGTCCAACTACTAATATTGGAGACATTTGTATCAATGAATGTCCTTACATCCTGACCCGGAGGTCGATTATAAGGAGCCAGGGGTAGGTTCCGAAATCCCCGAATTTGATTTAAAGTTAAAAGTGCGGCCATTCCAATATCCTGGTTCGCGAGTCCTTGTTCTATATAAACTGAACACGTGCCTGGAATGGCCGAGGTGACAGGTTGAACGCGCCGTTGGGACTCTTGTTATGGTCAACTCGGGGGTGCGGGCTACGCTTCGGGGTCGGCACGCGCCCCTTAGGAAAGCCCGAACACGTATTCAATTTTCGTCCCCGTTAATATCTTTGCAAATTAACGCCCGGTGAATCGATCGGTCTCGAATCTGCTCATTGAAACCTCTGGTCGATGCTTTTTTCGTTGATTTCGCCTTAAATTTTTCACATTTCACGCGAGAGTGAGGATATAAATTAAAACCATAGTAACATAATCCGAATGGGTGTTTGCGATAACAGGCACCAAAGTAATATCTACTTTCAAAGCCCAATAAAATAAATCATTGCTTTGTTAACTCTATGCCAACGTTCTGCACCACAGCAAACGTTCAAGTTTCAGACTGCTTCTTCCAAATAAAAACGAGAGTTGTAGGTTCAGACGGCATACATGTAAATTTCATAATCTTTTACTGTCCATCTCTTGTGAACTACATTTGCCACATTATTAATTTCTGTATTAAAAACTCGCTATTTCCCAGTCAGTGGAAACTATCAAATATATCGTTCCGCTTCCGAAAATTGCTAGTCTCAAAAATTTCAGTAATCTAAGTTTTATCAAAGACTTGAACGAATGGAGCGCGAAAATGTAATTGATGAGACCCAGTCGGTTTTAGCACAGGGCTACTCAATGTTACAGATCATATCTTTAAAGCTACAGATCAGCGAAACTGTACGGCGTTCGTTTTGCTTGACTAGTTAAAAGCTTTTGACACTTATAGCCACAGTACATTCCTTTGATATTGAATTACCTCGGTTTTCATGAGAATGCAGTAAAACTTATTAAGAACTATCTTACTGACAGAAGCAAAGAGTTGTTGTGAAAGGTATGACGTCTGAGAGCTTGAAATTAAGCTTCGGAGTTCATCACCGTTCTATATTAGCACTGATTCTTTTCATTCTTTATACGATGAGACTGACAAAACTATTTTGTACAAAAATTTGCTGACGACACTCAAATATACTACTTGTTTTCGCTTACAAAGGTATATATTCTAATTGGAACTACATTTAAAATTTGAGGCTAGGGATTTGGGGGTAATTCTACACAACTTTCTTCCATTCGATAACCAAGTTGCAGTATGTATACAGAAAACCATAGGTCGATTGAGATGGTATGATGGTATAGTATGACATGGTATGAAAAAAATGTTGTGTGATTTCATTGTTTTGTGTATTTTTAATTAGTGCGATTTAGTATATGGGCAGTGTCTAACGGTTAGAGGGCCAGTTAGACACAAGAAGATACATAAAAAAATGCTGCCTATACTACAAAATTTTAAAATTTAGATACCCAAAATATATATTTTTTTTAATTAAATTCCGTACCGATGTTAATATCCAAAATTTTAAGTTAAATATGTTTGAGAGAACTTTTACGTATAAGTTGGCGAAATCCTATAACGACCCTCCCCTAAGTATTCGCGGTTGCTCAATATCAACTTTGAAAACATCATTACAACAATATATTATATTATTATAAAAATATGTGTAAGAAATATTAAAGTTTGAACTGTTCTTACGTATATATCTTTGTAGTCTTTGGGTATGTAGTTAATATTGTGTAAAAACAACGAAACTAACTTACGTTGGTTATATTTTGAATAAAGATTATTATTATAGTTTTCATTATTATTAATATTATAATTATAAATATCAGTAAACAGAGAGCGTGATATAACATCTATGATATCCAAATTTTATTCCACTATGATACCGGAATAATCTAATACCCACAGAAGTATTACGCGACTCTATAAAAGAAATTTCGTATTTTGCCCTAACGTTTATTTTATGATTTTCGTTTAATTATCAACAAAAACGAATAGAAATAGTGTATTACGCAACACGTGCGGTAAACGGCATATCCGGAACTCTCGGATCCGTGGGAAACGAAACTGACATGGTAAAGTGACGCTTCCCGCATGCTAGATCGGTGTGTAATTAGGTTTTTTACAGGCGAGAGTAGAAGAATACCTTTTTTGATGATTAACCAAAACTTTTTTTGACTCAAAGTTTGCTTTCGTGATGATATACACGCTAAATTAGGAACTCTCGCAATACCATTTTTTTATTGCTGATCACTGGTACTTTTTTAGCTAAGGTGCTATGGTACTAGCATTATCATAAACCACTATGAGTTTTTTTTTATGATATACATTTTTGAATTTGCTTATGAATTTTAATTAATTTTATTACTTTGAAAAATATAATTTCAGTGAAAAAAAAGTTTTTTTTTCATATATCACTTACGTTTAAATAAGATATCAATTTCAAATTTCTTGTGGAATTCACCATTTGAAGCATTTTAAAGGTTTTTAAAATATACATTCTGATACGCTTTTGGGGGCAAAGACTTCTTCACTGCAGAAAATTTTTTCATAGTGCGTCTATCCAGTTACCAAATCGGGTGGCTCGTTGACTTAATATGGTTTTTTTGCATTTAATTTTTTTTTATAAAGACTTGTCAATTTAGCCTGTTTCGCATAAATTTCGTTCCTTGTACAAAAAAAAATAGAATTTCCATATCCCCGCTACTGCTACAACAATACATTACTGCATTCAGACATACAAAAGCAAGAAAACGCTCTAAATTGAACGAGCCGCTCAATCTGAAAACTGTATGTTGTCGTATGCATGGTACAAAATACTTTTGGGGTAATAAAAAATAGTTTAAAATGGTTAAAATGATGATCTAGGAAGTATTGTAATAGAAAAATATTAATAAATTTGGCCCCTTGTGGCGCGCTACTGATCGAGATCGAATCCAGGTTAATATAAACTTTGTTGCTTAAAATAATGAAGTTATTCACTTACTTCAGTTTGTGCCTTAAAAATGACATAAACGACAAATAGTCATGACTTGCCTGGCCTATCATAAATGGAAGGTCCTTTCTCAAAAAAGCGATCAGAAAATCAATTAAAAGCCGGTTTACAATCTTATAGGACGGTATTTTTATTTTACTGGTGTCGACAACTTAGAAATTTAAAAATTATTTGCGCTTCGCCATTAGGGGTGTTACAGTCATTATTTGTTGTTTAGACCGCGGCGGAATGGAGGAGAGTAACCAACCAGAAAGTTTACGAGTATATGAATATATCTATATTTTTATTTTCATCAACCGTCAATCAATAACAATCAATTGGTTCAGATCAGAGTTGCAGTCATCTGTCATCACCAGAGAGGTTTAAAACGTATAGAGGCTTTTCCATAACAAATAAAATCTTTGAGATTTTTTTTTGGTATCATTCGATATTAAAAAGGAAATCGTACAGGAAAATCTCTCTTTTTATTTAAAGCGCTAATGCGGAAAGAACCCATCGGAATTTCGTACTCATATTTAGAGGTTGATTCGGTTTAGCATCAGGCCTTGTGGATTTGAAATATATTTCGTAAAGCGAATTTAAATAACAGTGAAAAAACAATAAGAAATATTAAAAAAATGTATCTCCCATTTGGGTAATTTAATATTAACCTGAGCGAATTCGTCTGATTTGTTCTCCTCTTTATTATTAATCCCTTATTAATCCTGGCTGATTTAAAATCTGAGCGCCCATGATCATTAAATTTCTTATAACGTGCGTGAGACTTCCTTTCGACGCACACGTATCACGTGATGCCGATCGATTTTTTAAGGCCCGAATTTTTTTTGTAGCTATACTCTTCCTTTCCCGTTTTATCCTAGCACCTAAAATCCGTATAGGCAATTTATACGTTCGGTGAAAACCAACCTCCTCACCAACTGAGTAGCCCGGACATAAATAGGACCTATTCCTGCAATCTTTAACACTTTCAGTTAAAGCACAGAATTATATAGTCGGACCACTCGCTTCCGCAAGTGTTAATTCCTTATATTCTTTATTATTTGCTTTGCTACTTTCAGCAAAAAAAGCAATAACGAATCTTCTAGCAAACTTTTTAAAATTTGTGTAAAAAATTCTCTCTCTACTTGAAATTATCCTACCAGACAGCATAATGGTTTATGATAATGCTAGTACCACAGTACTTTAAATAAAAAAAAGTACCAGCGATCGGCAATAAAAAAATGGCATTGCGAGAGTTACTAATTTAACGTGATCATTATTTAGCAAATACTTATACAAACAGCAAACTATATTAAGGGTATCGTACGATAAAACTTATTTCGTAGACGTAGTAATAGAATCCTTGGACTACCACCCTACCATTGCAATATGAAATATGTATTTATCATTAATATAATGATAATTTGTATTACGCACCATAACCGAATGTATTCATATAATATTTTATGTTTCAATTTCCTTACTATTACCTTGAACCGGTTTGATTTCTTTGGACACAAAAACTTTAATACTATTTTTAAAGTCATAATCAATTAGCGAACGAAAAGTCTCTAGAGGTCACACTATTTAATTTGATTCGTTGCCGCGATTTCTGATCAAAACTAACGGACAATAATAGCATTAAGTTATTTTTGGCGATGTCGATAATGAGAGTGTCCAATACGAAACGTTTCTCCAGGAGCCAATTAATTCTGTCGTCCACGACGTAAAACCCGGCAGAGACTTTAAGTCGGTAAAACAAAAAAAGAGAAGGAATTACCGGAAAAGGTTTTATTAGTTGGCCGTCCGTAGGAGACTCGCAGCTCGACACTTGAATGAAGCCCCACGGGGGTTCGAGTGGGCAAACATCGCCCCCGACACTTTCCTACGACAAATTCACGGGCCCTTTGTTCCGGGGGCGGCCGTCTTAATGATTTATTTCGGGGGGGCGGTCGCCAAAAACGACAACTTATTAAACCCCCCCCCCCCCATTTGACCTGGCTCTCGCGCCAAGTCAAGCTGACATTTAAAATAAGGGGTGGGGGTGAATAAATTTCCAGGTTTTATTGTTTCCATAACGAAGTTTCTCGACTCGCGCGCTCACAATGCCCGGAAAAAGTATAAGGGTTAAAAGGTTTCCCTCATTTTTTCTAATTAGCTCGTCGATATTTCCGATTTCGCTGGGGGGCGGCGGCGGACAAACAAATTGCCGCCCGTCACTTAATTTGGGAAATTTTTCTTAATTAGACACGCGCGCCGGTATTAATCAACGCCGACGTCAATCTCAATCAGCGACAAAGTATTCCCTAATTTTTATTTCAAAGGAAAGTAGGCAGTATCTGCAAAAAGTAGCAGTTGATAATTAGGGACGTAATTTCGATTTAATTGGATCAAAGACGACGCCGTTGCCAGGTAATATTTTTCCCCAGATTCTATTCCAAATGGTATTTTTGATGTTTTTTTCTCCTCTTTCGGATAACGATAGAGATCCGGCTGGAGGTACCGAATTAAACCCCCTTAATTTGCGCAAGTTTAAAAGCGTCCATGAGGCATGGCCTTAATTGGATGAGGCAATAAAAATAGATATTTTTTCATTACTGCTTCGCTTTGAAGTCTCAAGTAGAAAGGCACTGAGATGTTTTTCAAATTTTCGTATCACGAGTGCCAACTAATATTGCTAATATTGATTCTTTTCCATATTATGTTCGTTTGTTCTTGGACACACTAATTCCTTAGCTCCTATTGAGATATATTCAGAATGATTTGCGATGGTGTAGTCGCCCTCAAAACCAAGAGAGAAGATGTCTCAGTACGAGGTGTGTTCAAAAAGTAAGGTGACTTTCTATTTTCGATATTTTCTTTTGTTATGTTTGTCCAAATGTTCACAATTTCAGCCAGTTTGCCCTCTAACTTTTATTTTGCGAGACAAAAGCGTTAAATGTGTTTTGCGTGCGCGGGGATTTTCTGCCCTAAAAAAAAATGGAACAAAGAATTTGCATAACATTTTGTGTAAAAAATTGAATACAGTGCTGAAATGTTAACAACGGCAAATGGTGAATCTGCTTTGAGCAAAAAAAAAATTTTATAAGCGGTACAAGCTGTTCCAAGTGGTCGAGAAGACGCCGACGACGAACCTTGTTCCGGACGCGTCAGCACGTCAATAATTGATGAAAGCGTTGAAGAAGTTAAACAAATGTTGCTGAAAAATCGTCGAATCACTATTAGAGGAGTGTATTGACTCGTATTCCGAAACTGCTTAATTTTGAACAAAAGGGCTGTCGAAGGAGTATCGCTCAACAGCTGTTAAACGATCCTAACTGGTGACGAATCATTTGATTATCGTGGCATAATACACTAAGTGTGCTTACCACAGGGTTATATGGTCAATTTCAATGCAAATTCAAGTTATACGCGGTCTGCGAGAAGCAATACGAAGAAAAAGTTCGGAATTGTGGAAAAACAATTTGTGGATTTTGCAACACGATAATGCAATCTGCTCACTCATCGTCGTTTGTGTCTAACTTTTTGGCTAAAAAAAAAACCACAATCATGCCTCAGTCACCATATGGCCCCTTGCGATTTTTTTTAGTTTCCAAAACCAAAAAACCTATGAAAGGGAGGAGGTTTCGAACGATTGAGGAGATAAATAAAAAATATTTTTTAATAAAAATATTGTAAGTGAGGCAAGGCAGGATAATATTGCAGTAGTATCTGTTTGGAATGCAGCTTTCTAGACAGTTACCAAAGAAAATTGTATCAGTTGTATAACACATACAGAATACACTTGATATAACAGTACCGCCATTTTCTGGTAGTAGCAGTTCCAATTTTGGCTCTGATGATGCAGATATTTCATCGTAAATACAAACTAAATATGATTTTATACAGTATGATATATACTTTTTGTTTTGATTTTTATTGCATGGACTGAGAGAGTATATTTTTTTCATGTAGATTCGCCTACTTAAATATTCACATATCATTAAGAAACTGATCAACTATTATATAGAAAATACATGTATCTATTTCTGAGTATGGGCGTTCTAGTGTAAGTCATTTGTTTTATTGCCAATTGTCAACTGCCAATATATCTATATTACATAAATTCGTGGTTTATTAAATTTCTATGTTTGTGTAAACCCAGTTGATGCGTTTTTAGTATATTCATGTGCATTAAAAAAAAATTAAATGTAAAAGTTAGACCAGTTTGGACTTTTAATATCTTTAACAGTTTCACGTCTAATACCACCCCAGCCTTCAGCTTCAACACGCTTGATAAACTTTTTAAGTTATTCGTTTGTTAAACACTCGTTCCGCTGGTGGCAAATAATCTCGTGACTCAAATTAGTTCGAACATTAAGTGATTAGTTTTGGTTGAACATGACACTGTCAAAATTGTCAATCCTTTTGACAATTCGCATTCAACATCTAAAGCACAAAATGTCATCGGCAACCGACTCCATTTTAATTAAGTCGTCGCCGCGTAAACTGGCATTCGTTTTAATTAACGGTGAACATTAATACCCGTCCTTTTCCTATGATTAACGTAACACGGCTATGCGGAGGAAATTGCAATTTGGCTATTCGAGTATTAACGGTACAAATCCGAGCGTTAAACGCAAAAGATAACAGTCCATGCGTTGCCGCAAAAAAAAATCAAAAACGGAACAACAGGAATCTAATGGCGCACGATATCGCCGCGCACAGCATTCTGCGATAACAGGAGTCCTAATTAACTCGGGATCTTCTGAAAAATGGAATGCAGTTTTGGAGCGAGCAAATTGAGGAAATCTCGACGTGCTACTCAAGGGACACACAAGGGACAAAATTTTGCCTCTTGGTATAGTCTTAATGGAAATATTGATTTGTGAATAAAGCAAACGGCACATAAAATGGTACAAGAAAGAATTTTTGACTTTCACTTTTTTGGCGAAGAATTTGGAAATTTAATTTAATAATAAATTTAGGATTTATCACCGGGATTTATTGTGCACCGATATTCCGTCCTTGCACCAGTATGCACTTCCCCATCCTCGTAAGTCCGTCATTCTGAGACTCTTCCTACCGTAGAATATACAAGTAAGTTGACTTTTGAGTTTTATCAAAAAATATTTGTTTATTCATCAAAATTAATTTTGATGTCCCCTTGACATGTGTCAACGTTTCTTCCAATCCTCGAAGCACTTTCTTCTTGAGTTTCATGGGTTTCTTGAGTTTTGGGGAAGAGGAAAACGTTGTAAGGGGCCATATTTGGTGAATGTAGTGGCTAATGCAGGATTGTGGTTTTGTTTTTGGCTAAAAAGTTAATCACAAGTAACAATGAGAGATCAGGTGCATTTTAGTAATGCAAAATTAATGTATTGCTTCTCGCAAACGACGCATAACTTCAAGGTAATACTCTTTATTGACCGTATGACTTTGTGGTTAGAACTCTTGATCTTCTACGTCGCAATAATCTAAGAAGATAGTAGGCAAAACCTTGGTATTTGATAAAACTTGACGATCTTTTTTCGGTCTTGCCGGTTATGGATTCGTCCGTTGGGACGACTCGGCTTTAATTTCGACGTCATAAGTTCGCAGCTCTTGAGCTCCTTTAACGGCCCTCTTGTTCAAAATTAAGCAGTTTCGGAATTAATCTTGTTGCCCAAAACTTGCATGGAATGAGCCAATAGAGATGCCGACGTCTTCAGTCACTTCTCTAATAACGATTCGACAATTTTTCAACGCCACTGGTTTCACGCTTTCATCAGTTATGGAAGTAATTAATATTAATTAAATATCCCAATGCGAATGTATTTTTGTAACGTATTAAAATAAAAATATTTAAAAAAATAAAAACAAAACCCTGAAGAATTAGATTTTCCGCCATATTTACGGACGTAACAAATAAAAATTCAATTTCAAAACGGAACATTATTGAACTCACCGACGCTCAACTTTGCTCTAATTTCAGTAAGCCTTTATATCTTACCGTTACAGAGATCCTAATGGTAAGCCTCGAATAATTTTTGACATAAAAGCAATATCTCAAAACATCAAAATGGCAGCAGGGCTCCATTTGAATTTTTTTTGTAAATGTAAATTCGCATACCAACTGTGAAAACATTTGCTTTGTCAGGTTTCGGAAGACAGCCAATTGAATGCTTCCAAATCTTTTATTACTTTTGTATTACTTAACCGTAGCTTAAATTAAAAAAATAGTTTCATCATTTTATCAACTATTTCATTAAATTTTCGAAATTAACACCTTGTGAATTTTGACAATAGTAAAGTCTGCCTATAAACTCGTTCCTATCATTATGAAAGTTTCTGGGGGCATTACACTGCACATATTTCGAACTCTGCCTTTCAAATCTTCAACTGTAACATAAATTGTCCTTTTCAGATATCCCCAAAAAAAATGTCTATGGTCAGGTCTTGTATAATGAGGTGGTGCAGCGGTGAAAAACTAGGTGTTTTTAAAATTCATTTCGGTTATTTATGTAACATATCAAGTAACAAGTAACATTATAATCGTTCAATATTAGGCCAACAATATGATTACCAAGTAAACCCGCATAAACATTTATTTTTTTGGATTTGCATCGCACCAATATGTTACATTTTGTTTGTTTCCTTTTCTATTCAAATAAAATGTTGATTTATCACTAAAACGCAGGTGCCGGGTATAGTCTGGAACCTGAATAATTGACAGCTGATGTGCTAAACTTAATTGTAGGGGTAAAACTTTTGTTTTCTAAGGTACTTACGTGCCGTTGTTGCCGAGATTTCATATTCCTCAGCGATGTTTTCGGTCGAACTCTGCGGATTGTTGACAACGGTAGCGATAATCTCAAATTGTTTATCTTCTGAAACTCGGGGAACTTTTTTTGTTAACAGTGACCCTAGAACGAAATTTGTTTAGCAGTTTTCTGAAATATTGTTATGTGATGGGGTTTGCGATTGGTCTCACAATAAATCACAATAGCTTCAGTTTTTTGCTCCGCATGATCCAATTGATACCAAATATTTAAGTTACTAACAAAATAAGGAACTCAAACGTTGATTAATTACTAAATAGAAACGAATATGAAAAACAATGAATCTGTATTATTTTAGAACAAATAATTAAAAAACAGTTTAAATGGACTTTACGCATTCGCAAAACGATTGACTATTTTGACAATGACAAGTGAAAGTAGTCTAACATGACCTGGCACTCTCTAATGCTGTATTCACACGCAACCTTACAGGAAATATTATTATTATTTGAATTAAATTAAATTGTTATTAAAAATGCATTTATTTAATTTTTGCAAAAACTGACCAACGAAAGGTTTTCAAAATTGGTATGCGAATGGGACGTGAAAAGATTTTTAAAAAGAGGTATCACGTACCCACCTCACGATTTAAAAAAAAAAAACTTAAAACGGCTTCTGCCATTTTGACATTTTGCGATATTGTTTTGATGCCAAAAATTAGACGTTTTAATTATGTACGTGAATGGCAAATTTCACTGTGCTATATACAAGGGTACAAAAAATGAAAACAACATATTGCTAACCTACATCAAAACCTACAGTTAATAGGAAACTGCATTGCCAGACTTGAAATTCTATTCCAAGAAAATAAAAAATGCTCGTTCCTCTGAATAACAAAACACTGAAAATCTGCGAGTCAAGTTAGGATAATCGGTTGAAAAGAAGGTGAATGAGCTCTTAATGAGAAAAACCAAGCAAAGGTAAAAAGAAGTTGTTTTTCGGTGGTTTCGAAAATATGTTAAATATGTTATTTAAAATTTTCATTTTCTTAAATGTGGCAGAATATGACACGCATCATTTCGCACAAACGATATCCTTTTATATTAACATAAATGGAAGTAAAATTTCTAGGGCTTCAGAATTAGGAAAATGTTTTTCCAACTGATAATGAAGACGTAAATCGATAGTGGAATTACTTCATCAAAACTTTCAACAATTATTTTCCTCTACAATTATTATTATCATTATTTGTCCTTTGAAGACGTAGTCCGCATTTTAATTAAATTTAGTAAGAAGTAAGTAAATAGATGAAAAATATAATTCATTGGAAGAAATAATTGTCAATTTTGATAACAAAAGCAAAACCAATCGTATATCTGTTAAACATAGCATCAAACAAATTAATCAAAAATCTCAAATCGGACAATGTATTTAAAAAACATTTCAGTAAACAATAATTATAAATATCACGAAATCTCAAAAATAAATACAACATTTGAGAAGATGAAATTCCAGTTAGTGTAGTCAAAGTTCGTATTCTAGTTCATACAACTCTTTGAAATTTACTATCAATCCGGGGCAACTTAAGTAAGGTTACGTTGAGCAGTGTATGAAAAAAGGTACACAAGGTGCAACAGACTTAAATAATTATCGACCAATTAGTCTTCTCCCAAGTGGTCTCGATTAGAAACTTTATCGACACACCGATTTAAGTAAAGCGTATGACTATTTAGATCAAAACATATTGCTTAATAAACTTTACAGATACTGAATAAGAGAAAATGCCTACGACTGGATTAGATCTTGTTTATCGGACAGGCAGCAACATAATCGTGATGGTCTTATAAAAATCTAAGACCAAAGAAAACATGCTATTTATTATTAATGTAAGTGATATAAACACTGTCGTGAATGGGAAAAAATGCTACAGAAGCTTTACATAACACACAACGGGCCTTCCATAATACCAACAATTGGTTCAATCGAAATGGGCTCATATGATATGACAAAATCGCAAAACCAGCTTCTATGGCAATTGATGAACTTACACAACGTTTCGGGCAGTTCTACTACTCGTTTTCAAATGCAGGCTAATTTTAGTTCTAAGGTTACAGGGCTCATAACCTAGACCACAACGTTCAACCATGACGGAGTTGGGAGTAGTCAAGCGTGAAGTTGTTCCAATATATGGCCAATATTGGTGCTTAATTTGGTAAAGATGTTCCGATTGTTTTTAATAAATTTGTGCATTTTCCAATGCGATTCCCACTTTAACTTTTAAAGGTTTTTTGTTTCCCCAATGTATGCCGTTCACAGGGTATTTGATAGATACACTTAATGTTGTCCCCGACTTGAATACAGTCTTAGCTTTGTATCTTTTTGCTATTCGACTGACCTTTTCTAAGATCCCCTTAACGCATGGGATCGTAAGAGAGTGATAAATAATATGTTTAACAATTGCCGCATTTATAGCATCAGTTGGAAACTATTCCATGTTTATATTCGCTACGACCAAGGAGAGAGGGGATCCAATCACTTGGCCAACATCTTGCACGTAAAACTTATCTTTGACTTGGAAGTGAGAGTTATCCAGACTGCACCTAAGGAGCTCCATCACTCCCTTCATTGGTAACGAAGTTTTGCCTCAAAGTGTTGTATCATTCCTCAATATGACCTGGACAGTTTCTAACTATTCCTCCAAGGGCACGTTGCTGTATAAACTTTCCATGTTAAAACTAACAAACATGTCTTTTGTTTCTTAAAATATGTACCAAATGCCTTGGAGTTCTTTACAAATGAAAATGAACGATTTGAAGGAGAAATTTACTTAAGCTGCTGGTTGCGGAATCTTTTGGACTGGTGATAGATCTGAGTAATACATTATCTTTGTAGATCTCTGGAAGTCCACAAAGATGTGGTGATTTAGTATTTCTAATATCTCAAATTTTGATAGCCGGTAAAAGGGGACTATGACGTAGTAATCCAAACAAACAAATCCGGTGTATTATTAGTATTATTAAATCTAAATTCACAATGGGTCTAGATTTAATTCCAGCATTCCTTATACTTGACTGTCGTTTTGTTCTAGCTAAACCGCTTGTAATAATTTTTTTTACTCCCGTCTGTAAAATACCTAATTACCCACCGATCTAGCGTGCGAGAAGGGTCACTTTACCGCGTCAGTTTCGTTTCCCGTGAATCCGAGCCACTTCGGACATTTCCGGGATTTTACCGCACGGATCTGGGAGCAATCGGATGTTTTCGGAGATATTTCCCACGCTTTGAATTTTGCCATTTGTCAATTCTGATAGCCATGTCAGTGAATGTATTCGTATTATTTTGCGAAAATGTACCCAAAAACTAACGGTCGTAGAAAAAGTATAGTATGCAAAACGTTCGGTAAACTTTCACTCATCAAATCACTCGTCAAATGCCGTTTGCATAATATACTATTAATCGGTGTGTGAAAAACCAAGCCGGTCCTGGTATATGGGAAATGTCTTAAAACTATAGGGCTATTTCTCTTTCTCACGACAAAATATTTCATGTTAAAAACCAAATAGTCCCTCAACAACATAGTTTTTTTTTAATGGAAGGTCCATCATTAAAAATTTAACGACTATGTCTCAGTATATTTCTCAAGCTATTGTTCAATGCTCTCAAATGGACTCGACTATCTTGATTTTGCATCGCCTAGGTCACAAAATTCTAGTCCACAAGCTTCGTGCTTTTGGATTTTCAGAATCGCTTGTTAATTTGTTTTGTTCATACTTATCAGTACATCTATCTCTATGGTCATACTTCCGATGATTACATTCTCGGCTCAATATTGGAGACATTATTATTCACGATTTTCGTTAATGACATTTTGTTTTTAAATATCCGGTTTTCAGAGGATTGCGTTATTATGCTGCACAGTAGTTTCGAGCAAATCAACAATTGGTCTCCAAATAATAACTTGCTACCTAATGCAGTCAAGTGTAATGAGTGTAGCTGTGAAATATAAATATCATCTTTTTGATAAATCCCTCTCCCGTTCTAATTTTTTGTGACTTGAGGGTAATATTCTACTCGACATTATCCTTTGTGAATCCATGTTAATAAGGTACTGGCAGATGCCTCAAAAAGCTACAGATTTATTGTAAATTTGACTAGAGACTTTAAGAATACAGAAGTGGGAAAAATATTATATAATTCATAGGTCAGGTCTAAGTTAAGTACAATTGTTAAATTAATAGTCTGGAAATTCAGCGCAAGTTTTTAAAGTACGTATGGTATAAGTATTTAAAATTTTAAATAACCTGCTTGATTGCTTTGACCTATCATATGGACTAAATTGTGTTGTTCCCCGTATTAACACTAGATATAGGAACACATTCTATCTGCCGACATAAAGAACATATATTTTAAAGTTTTAACCAATTTTGGATTTGGATTATTTTTTCTCAATCTATTACTAAGGTATTCTCTTGTTTTTGTATCTATGCTCATTTTAGGCTAGATTTGAAGTTAAATTTCGTGATACCATCATTCCATGCATGCTATATTAATAACGTTTAACAATCCATCAGCAAGATACAATTTTTTACGTATTGCTAATATCTGTGACTTGCAAGGTTACCTAACCGGGGAAGGTAGAGCGTTGAGTCAGTAGCCACATCTTACAGTGGATATACATACAAGCGACATAAGGTAAGATTATCTTAAAAGTTACAAAATGCCAAACAATAAAATAATAACAAATAGCGTTTATTTAAATACAGCAAAGGAATGTACCCGCAGAAGTGACAATTTATTATATTTATCTCAACTGATTTCCAAAATATTATTTACTGGGTGTTGTAACGTTTAAGTCGCACAAAGAATAGCCTTGGGTATGCACGGATGAAGAAATATGAATTAATCTCCACTTATTCATATTACTCTTGGAACTGAAATCGAAATTGTAAAACGATCCACGACGGAAAATTCGTTTGGCTTCAGTTCTTCGACATTCGATTGGGCCACCCCTCTCAATGCTCACGCGGCTGCAATTAAAGGCGACTTTTGTGACTGAAATAATTACAAGACTTTCATCCCTATTATCCAGACGGGCACTAGAGCACGCACGTCTGGCTTTGAAGGGGGGTGTCACGTGGTTAACGGGATGATTTTAACAAGCTTCTTTCTCTTGGATGCTGGTATGCACTCCCGTCAATATTAAAACTATTAGTCTGCCGACGAACGAAGGCAAGGGCACATTATTTTACTGGATGGATACTTGAGAGAACAGCTTTGATTTCGTGCATTTTTGATTTGGAGGTTTGGTCATAATTCTCTTGAACCACATAACAAAAATCATTTTGGAATAGTACATAAACCTGACTTACCGATTTTAAATGTCTCCATTTTTATTTATTTATGTTTTTATTTTATCAATGAAGTTTTCGGGTTAGTTTTGTGTTACATTTTCTCGGAATTTAGGTTTTCTACCTTAGTTTTCAATTTTCAAATATAACTTTTTAAAAGGATAAAAAAAATCATTTACACATCCTTTAGGTTTGTGCTTGGGGGTTCCGATATTCTTGGGTTGATTGAATTTTCTTTTACATAACTTTTGGTATTGGATTTTCTTAATTTTCTGATTGTAATAGCTGTTTTAATAGGTGTGTTTTTTTTCGATGTATAGAACTTTAAGTTGGCATTACTGTTCAAGATGGCGATCGATTTAACAGCTGTCAAGTGATTTATTCTCAGTTTGGTTTGACAATTCATCATGACTAGACTCACGCCTGAACAACGCTTGTCGAATGGGCCCAAAACGAGATTGCCGTTGTTCCCGATTTTCATAAGCGAATTTTGTTTAGCAATGAAGCGCACTTCTGGTTGAATGGCTACGCCAACAAACAAAACTGCCGCATTTGGAGCGAAGCTAATACTCAAGTGTATGTCGAAACACCGTTACATCCCGAAAAACTGACTGTTTGGTGCGCTTTATGGGCTGGTGGAATCATTGGTCCGTACTTCTTCAAAAAAGGTGATGGCCAGAACGTTACAGTCAATGGTGATCGGTATAGAGCTATGATTACTAACTCTTTCATTCCTGAATTGAATAACCATGATGTCCAGGAGATGTGCTACAAATGATTAATATTGATTTTTTCTTTTTTATAAAAAGCAAAAGTCAATGAGGTATATGCTCGTATATCAAAATATCGCCCTTCCCTCCTTCGTTTAGACGAAATTCATTTTTTTCTAAAATTTTACACCGTATGGAACGGTAAGGGTGAT
Source organism: Cylas formicarius (assembly GCF_029955315.1). Lineage (NCBI taxonomy): Eukaryota > Metazoa > Arthropoda > Insecta > Coleoptera > Brentidae > Cylas > Cylas formicarius. The sequence goes on along the minus strand of NW_026844335.1, from coordinate 47,515 downwards.
TATAGCTTTATAGAGTATATAATTAATATGTATATAATGGATTTTATTTTTGTTTTTTTTTCGAATTCTTTTCATGCCCCCACTGGGGGTGAGTCATTTGTGGCCACGGCTATTAAGTCATCCGATATCGAAGTTACGGATATTTTCTGTTACTCTGGGTTGGTTGAGATCCTCTCCGCACCGTTGGAAGACTTTCGTCAGTAACAGGGTGTCTTTTGTTCAGGAAAGAGTTAATCCTTCCAGTTGGCATTATGTCTCATCTAGAGAGAACCCCGCTGACCTTGGATCCCGTGGTTGTTTACCTTCCGAGTTAGTGAACAGTTCTCTATAGTGGGCGGGGCCATCTTTTTTGTATTGCAATCCCATTATTTTAGAACGTGACCCCACCGACGTCCACGACCACGAATTAGAGGCTCGCACCTTAAACCTCCATACCACCCAAGCTTCCACAAATTTTCTAGACACCATGCTCGAGAACTCTTCATCCTTAAACAAATGTGTTCGGTCGCTGAGTTATTTGGTACGTTACGTGCATTACTTGCGTAAATCGAATAAATTGGAAACCGGTTTTCTGACATCCTCCGAGACTTACAATTCTCAGTTAATTTTCGTAAGATGCTCGCAAGACCTATTTTTTAGTCACGAACTCCGTCTTCTTAAGGATGGTAAACCTCTTGCTAAAAAATTCAGGAAACTATCTCCATTTCTTGACGATGCTGGAACTTTGAGAGTGGGTGGACGATTAAGCCAAGCATCCATTTCCTACGAACGTAAATTTTCTGCGTTACTTCCTAGCCAGTGCCGATTAACTGAGATGATTATCGAGTCGACTCATGTACAGTATTTACACGCCGGCATCCAAACTGTCCAATATCCAATTTCCCAGCGTTTCTGGATTCTTTCTCCAAAACGAGCAATCCGAAGGGTTTTGTCCAAATGCGTCAAATGCTTTCGAGTAAACCCCACGTCGCCTGTTCCTTTAATGGGAAACTTACCCATAGCGCGCATTTCCGAACTTAAGCCCTTCAGCATCGTCGGCGTCGATTTCGCAGGACCTTTCCCAATTGTAATGTCCAGGATTCGAAAGGCACCGATCCTTAAAGCATACCTAGCACTCTTTATTTGTTTCTCCACCAAGGCTGTTCACCTGGAGCTAGTGTCGGATCTGTCCACGAGCGCATTCTTAGCTGCCTTCAAACGATTTGTCAGCCGCCGCGGCAGATGCGATAACATTCATAGCGACAACGGCACAAACTTTTCTGGGGCAAGTAAAGAATTAAACAGGCTGGCTGAAACATCAAAAGGGTTAAGGGTCACATAGCCCGTACGATTGGGGAACAGGTATTAACTTTTGAGGAACTCTACACTTTATTCACCCAAGTCGAAGCGATAATGAATTCGCGTCCGTTATGCCCTCTAAGTGAGGATCCGAACGACTTGAATGTTTTAACGCCCGGGCACTTCCTCACAATGGAGCCTTTGAACGCCCCTCCCGAGGACCTCGTGCAACACGTCCCGAACAATCGCCTTTCTCGTTGGCAGCTTCTCTCCAAATTTCACCAACAGATCTAGACTCGATGGTCTAAAGAATATCTCCATACGCTCCAACAAAGAGCCAAATGGAACAGTCTCTCTCCAAATGTAAAACCGGGCGCTTTAGTGATTATAAAACAGAGCAACTCACCTCCTTTACAATGGCCCATTGCTCGTTTAAGCGAAGTCCATCCCGGACCTGATGGTGTCGTCCGAGTGGCTACCGTCCGGACAAGCACTGGCGTTTTCAAACGCCCCGTGATTAAGTTGTGTCCCTTGCCTATCAACCCATGACAATACTGCGTATTGTGGTGGGCGGTTATGGACAGATCACACGTCTGTCCTTGTATATATATAATTTTTTTTTTATTATTTTTTTTTTGGTAATTTGCAAAGAGAGAAAGTTTTCTTATGTTTAGTCGGGTTTTTGGGACAAATAATTTTGTGCGTACTCAAATAAAAATTTAAGTTGCTTTGACATTTTTTACCGCGGTATTGCCGTTAAAGTTTTTTTTGGGTCAAGCCGATCGGGAGCGCATTAACATTCCGTGTGCGGCAGCAGCGAGATCTGTTGCGCGTTTTCCGCGAAGGGAACTTTAATTCTAAACATTTTCGTTGTGCGTTTTTATGTTGTCCGTGGCGTAACACCAGTAAGTTCTGCGAATTGAGTAGCAAAACTTACAGCAAAGAGGAAGCAGGCCTGCTGAGGAGACGGAGGCGTGCGCTTAAGGTGAGACCTTAAAGTTCTTTAGCGGCCCGTTTGGCGATCGGTAGTATTTCTAAATCTTTAAAGCCTACAGTCCACTTTAAAGCTCTTCCGAGCTCGCCGCCCATTTTCTTTTCATATCGGTGGTTACTCCGCGAAAAGAAATTACCCACAAAACTCGTTTTTGATGGCGAACGCTACCACTTGTCCGATAGACAAGTGACCAAAGTATATACCATATAAATTTAAACCTCATTTAATTGTAAATAAGGGAAATACAAAAATTCTAAAATTACTTATCGGATTTTGAGTTCTTTGTTTATTTTAAAAATTTAAGCTAGTTATTTTTTTAAACCTGCGCTATGCTTTAAAAAAATTAAAATATTTATTAAAGGTAGAAATTAATGAGATAGATACCTCGAAGTCCCCCCTCTTGATTTAGCTTTAATTAATAACATTTTAATCCCCTCACAAAAAACGCTCTTGTCTGTGAATGGTATCACCTACAATAAACATTTTGGTACCGTTCAATGGAAGAAAGACCAAAGTATATACACCCTATAACTGTATAAAATACTACCATCTAATTTTGAACATTATTTTGAACAGGATCTATCTATCTATGTATCTAATCTATTAAAGTTATTTCTTAATCTTGCAATTTTTCATGTATTAAAAAACAAAGGATTGTTCACGCAGTTACTAGGAAAATATGCATGAGTATATGGCAAAATTTTAGCAGGTAGTTTGTCACACGTCCGGAAGGTGAGATAAAGACAATGCTCACACATTCCCATAAATTCAGAGTTCAACTTAAGGAAAGGATGTTTGTGGGAAAAACTGTTAATTTTTTCGTTCATTCTCTCACAAACAGATCGATATTCACACCAACTGCTCTGCGCGACTTCCCAAATAAAAACTAATTGTTCAACAAAAATACTTTATGAATACCATGCGTTAGTCGTGTCATGTCTCCTAGATTTTAGCAAAACTTTCAACATTCAACATTGGAAAAAACTGTGGTAGATTCCAACCGCATTGGTTGGTAAGTTCCACAATTTTCTTGATTTTGTAGGCTGCTTAAAATATAATACCCAATAGAAACAAAAAATGCCCTAAAACAAAAAGGCAGATTTGGATTATAGTTTAACATTTCACAATTCAAGTTACAGTAACTGAGTACATAGGGTTCTTGTATAATTGAAGATGAGCTCATTTAATCTCCTTTATGTTATAAATTTGAAAACTTAGAATGTTCCGAATATCGCATGGAGCAAATGAATTTTTAAAGAGGTTCATTATTCGTCACGGGTCTTTCAAATTTATGTGTAGCGTTAGTAAAAATTAAAGTAAAATTAACTTATAATTACAAATTCTCAATTTTTCCAAATAAGCCTATTTCTTTATAAATTTCATTTTCGAAACGTATCACCAATAAAAATTAGACCACATTCAAGCCTAAGTTTAAATCTTTATTTTCGTTATTGTGAGATGTTTGATTACTGAAGTTCCAGTGGTTTACTCATAAAAATGCTATAAAGGTCACCTATTGAAGATCAAAAGGAACAGGCTATATAAAAAATTGCTGAAAGACAGGAAGTATTATTCAATAGCGAACTAATTAGTGAAAAGAATGCTTGAATTCTGATTTGGCAAAGTAAATGCCAAGAAATTGGGATGTATACGGATTCCAGAAAGATGCAGGGTTGCTTATCAACAAAAAGAACCCCGAATAGTTAGAAGCGATGGAAGCGAAGTGAAGAACGCTATGTAGAGACTTTAGAAGAGAAAAGTCCAAAACATATTTTAGATGAAGGAATAGTTACAGGTGAGGAAGAAGAGAGGCATGACGTATAACATAAAACTGCAAAAAAGTTTTGCCAAAAGTCTAAAACAGGGATCGAAAGGATTTTCAAGCCAAAGAGAGGGATGGTAGTGGGCGTCGTATGCAAGAAGAAAAAAGCACAGACATGAAAATGGTACCAACTTTAATTTAAAAATTGTCGATTTTAACATATTTCCATCTTCCTTAATAAGAAAGGCGTTTTAGGTTTGTAAATACATTTTCAATGGAATATTTAGATTTATTACAATTAAAAAAAATGAATTTAATATTCCATTTTAACGGGACCATAAAGACTTCATTTTTTTTCTTTAAGTTGCTTATTACAGTGGTTTTACTTTATTTTCCATATATCTAAAGGAAAGTATTTTTTGGACTTCTTGCGAAAATAAAAATTGAATTGAACCATCACACTAAGCATCTAAAATGGATATAAATTATACTCTTAAAAGGTATATAACCCTCCGACTGACTAACAAAGCTTTAAATTTTATTTAAATGAAATAATTACAATGAAGACGTACAAAATAAAAACGACTTTCATATTGTGGAACATACCGACAATTATATTATATCTTAGTATTTTCAATAATAACAGCCATACGCACATCGAAAATGAGATATTCTGTGCCAATTTTTCATATGAACGAGAATTGCATGCGTGACCACGCCTGCGTGTCAAACGCCCGCGAAACAAATTATTTGCTTTTTATAGGAACGCATTAATTGTGAAGCAGGTTTCATTAGTCGTTACAAACAGCAACCAATTTAGGGGTTTTTCGGAAAATCGCAAATCACAGAGCCCCAAGTTTAATTTGCTCAAATAATAATAACCGTAGTTATTATTGTTTATTATTAGTAAATATTGGAATATTGCATGCGAATCGAACAACTGGTAACTAATATTAATTTAAATTGGGGACGGGAATGCGACTGCATAATATGGAACATCAAATTTAACGCGGGGACACAGTTTTACTTCTGTTGACATCGGAGACGAGTTTCTTTACCGAGGAATCAAGCGTTGGAAATGAAATTGAACAAAAGTTTCTATAAACTTTGCAACTTTTGCAAATTTTATACTATTCCTCTTGCTGGTTAGTTCATTCATCGACAACCAAAGCAGGAGGAATCCAGAAGACTTACAATAGCGGGTTTCTGATTTTTTTTTTGGAGGCTGATTTCCAAATTTCATAAGAATATCCAAATTGCTACCCAGAAGTGTAAAAGATTTCAAATTAATAATAACAATAAAAATGACCATGACCATGAAACTTGGATCGCCAAGGTCACAGCAAGCCAAAGTAGTGACGATTCTGCATTCTTACAATGGATTGCTAATTGCTAATATTTCGAAATCTACAACTTTTCCATATTTTTGCATGCTAAATACCATAAAAATTTTAAAATGTGTTTTAAGATATGGCAGAAACAGTAAGACTTACACATAGAATGTTATATACAAAATATGTCTAGAAAGTTCAAAAGAATCCAAAAATGCTGTAATATACAGGGTGTTCTATTTAATCTATTTATGTTGAAAAAGTTATGAAAATGCAAATATGTTGTTTAGCCCTCGTTGGTCCATTTTTGGACGTGTCTGTCCCAGCTTCCATTTAGATTCAGCACCCTTTTTCAGATCATCCGCCCATCTCATTTGGCATTTTTTTCTATTTCGTTTATTTTTCCAAGGTCTCCAGTTTATAATACTTTTATTTCACCTGTTGTCTTTGACGAATTTTCATTTTGACTTCCCTCCGCTCTAACGTCTCTTACATTTGTTTTATTTCTTATCCGCTGGTTACCATTTTACACCTTGCCTTTCCATTGATTATTGAGCCTTCGCTTTTTGCAAATATCTGACTTTGGAAGTCCCTATGTTTGGGATATATGTATGTATTTTTTTGTAGTAAATAGAAAAAATGCTGGGCTGGTCAAAAAGTAGACGTTGATATCAAGTTCCTTTTTCTAAATGGAAAATAATTTTTTAAATCAATTTTCAAATTCATAGTCAAATTTCATGCATAATGAAGTAGCTAGTACCAGTAAACATTACGATATTGATTGTTGTTGGCAAATAATAGTTGATTAATTATTGACAAATTTTAGGATTATTTGAGAACGTAGAGTTAGTTTTATTATGTGGAGATAATTTTAAACCAGTGCGTGAAGCAGCAGAGATTTTCAAGGGCGACATCCAGATAAACAAATTCTGTATTCAACTGTTAGTAGGATTTTAACTGATTTCAAGCAGGGTCTTTAGAGTGAAAATACGATAGGAATGAAAGTCTGCATGTAATGAAGAAAATCAACTGAAAGTATGACAGGCAGCTGTTGATCACTCCAGAAGATCTTCTTCGGATTATACGGATGTAAAAAAAAACTCTAGTAATGCGTGATTTCCATAAACACTTTTGAAGGTGAAGGTTCACAGCTGATGGTATCGACTGTTTTCAAAATTGTAGGATTTATTCCGTTCAACAATCCGAATTAGGTTATTCACAATAAAAATCAATATTACCAAAAAGAATGACCAAAATTTAATTGGTGATACGTACTTGATTTTTTTGTAAAACGAATTGTCGGAACTTTTGAACAATTTGTGTTTGGAAGAAACGATAAAAACTATGGTTTGTGCATGATTTATGTTTTGTACATTCTTCTGGAATTGTTACCCAATGCCTGGGACATACCGATCCAGGGTGGACACCCCGTTCGCCAGATATCACACCCTTAGATTTTTTCTTCTGAGGATATTTGAAACAAAAAGTATATAGGGACTGATCTTTTAATAATGTTAAAAACTTAAAAATTAACTATTATGTAAAAAGGGTTTGTATTAAATGTTCAAAGTTTTGGTGTAGTAGGCGCTGACATGAACAAAAAAAAATGGAATGATAGCTAAATAAGTAGATAATAGATCACTTCACATGCTAATTCAATATGACTTAATTCCAGAAATATTACACCAGATGGACCGGTGAGATTGATAAATTTGAACTTTATTTTTGTCGTAATTTAAATAATTTCCATTATTAATTATCTCTAGCCATTTTAGTTGTTACATTATGGACCAATGAGAAACCTCAGCTTCAATCGCAAAATCTGTATTAACGAACCATGAATGGGATGCGACTGATCACATAGATTTTATAGCAAACAGTAGTGCTTTGAATACAAAGTCACCCTCCCCCTTTTTTTTTGCTTTTTACAAAGGAATGACATTGCATTGATCATGGGGGGTTAAATTGATCACATTGTTCTTACTAGATTATAGTTTATCATCTAAAAAGGGCAAATTTTTTAGAAGTTAAAATATAATTCAGAACATGTTATAAAAAATTGTTTTAACATTTTTTTTCCGAGATTTTTTCCAAAACTCGATTGTTTTGGAATGGTTTAATGCCATATGCTTCAAAAGCGGAAAGTAAATTCGTTTTTATAGCATTTTTTTTGTCCGTCTGTTTTTTTATGGGAACTGCATTCAAGTTCTCAAGTATTTGCTTTAACAGCATAGAGAATTCACAATTTAGCATTTTCCAGGATGTTATACTTTTTCTACAACTTTCGTTAATGGGCCGGAAAAATGGGACGTCTAGAGGTTGACAAATATGGGTGGAGGATGTAAATATTACATTATTCTACTATCTAGCGTGTGGTAAGAAACAAATGACAAACCCATCATTGAAGTTTGACCTGTCAATCCAGCCGTATGATGTTACATCGTGTACTCAATGAGAAACATGGTAGTTCGCAGAGTGGCTGCTTTTGGGACCATCTCTTGTTCATGTGTCCCATAAATTTTCTTATATATGACAAAAGGTGGCAGAAGTGTACCATAATCGAAGTAGTATGAATGAATAATTAAATATATTTTCGACTTATTTTTTAATCAGATCAGAAGAGACATCTTCTTGACTTTTTTTAATATTACTTTCCAATCTCAAATCGAAAGGCACCTCTGCCAGTTTTGTTTAAAAAGCTTTTGACAAACATACATGGCGCTGAGTGGATATCCCAACTATGCGCACGTTAGAACACTGTCATTAATAACAATTTCTTCTTGATATGTGAACCCTGGATTGCCCATCAACCCCTCCCATGGTACTTGTTAAATATTCCGTAAGTCAATCTGTATTTTTTGCGGTTTGTTTTTCCAACGCCAGGTTGGCTTGTTCTTCAGTAAAATTGCCATATGTCCTACTGCCCAATTTTCTTTTGTACGTACTTCCCAATTTACATGATATTTTTTGATCCGCAAAAATGTTCTAAATAAATTTTTGGTATGTACATAACGCGGCGTTAGATTTATCACCCCATTTACTTTTACAAAACGATACAAAAAATCTCCACATGGAAAAATAAAACTTACTTACCTTTGTTTTTTCTCTATCATCAAAAGTTGGTACCGTAACTTTGAAAACTTGCAAAATATTATGGTAAAATTCAAAAGAACATATTTTCCTTCCATGATTGTTGGCAAAGTAACCACAACGTGAACTTATCTCGGGCAAGCTCGAGGAAATGTATCTGCGAGATTGCAATGTTGCCAGTTGTACCTACATGTATGTGATACAGTGACAAATCTTAGGATTGTTTGTTTTTATTCATAACTTGTGAAAATTTGTTATTTTTCCTATTTTGTTAAATTGTGTCGTTAGAAATTGATTCTTATCTCAGACTACATGTCTCTCTTCATTAATAGGTTTTGGTAATAATAAATATTAAAAAAAAAACGTTTAACTGACGATTTCTTAATGTGTCTATTATAATTAGCTATGCTTTGGCAATTTGAAAAGATTTTTTATAATTTTTTTAAGTGTATCGTTTTACTGATAAATTAAAAATCTTGTTTAATTTTACAAATAAAATGGAGTTTGAACAAAAACTTGCAAAATTTTGAGTTCGAATAATTTGCGACAGTATTTTTTTAGTAATATTTTTTTATTTTGGTTTGGTTCATATTGAGTACTATATTTTTAGCCATTCTGTCCAATTTTTTTTAGCATTTCCGGCAGCTCCTCTTCTTTATCATTTATCCGCTTATTTGAGACTACAAATTCTATCCGCATATTTTCATTCATTTTTTTTAATAGTTTTACTTTAAGTAATGTTAAGAAACGTTTTTTTTTTAAATATCAGTATCTTTTTCATTCAAAATTTGCAATGAAAAATAGGATATAAATATAAAATAAGAAATAAGTATCTAAAAATGAATATTTTTTGTATTTCGTTTATGGTAATCTCCTCCATTCAAAGTCCATCACAACTTGGTGAAAACGTTATCCTTGTTCTTCAGAGTATGCACCTATGTTACCTTTAAATGCGTCTAAATGAAGTTTATTTTTTGCAGCCCATAGTTTTAAAGTTTTATTACTTTAAAGCATGTTTTCAGTCAATTGTTTATAATTGTCGGCTCTATGATTTCCGAGGCAGCCATTAACTACTGCTTTAAAACTCTTCCATACTCATTTTTCACAAGCTCTAAACAGCTTGTTAAGTCATCATTTTTCATTATTTGTTTTATTTGCGGTCCAACAAAAATAGCTCTTTAACTTTAGCTTCAGGTAATTTAGGAAAAAATTCTCTCAAATATTTGAAAGGTCCGTAATTCGGTTTAAGAACTTTCACAAATTGCTTCAGTACGCCTAATTTTATATGTAATAGTGGCATCAGTACATTATGAGGCTGTACGATTGGTTTTTTACGTTATGTTTTCCAATATGAAATTCGACTCGATCATGCACTATATACGCTGTTGATAATGCACTGAATCGGCTTTGCTATCCCTTAAGCAAAGTTGACAGGGGTATTAAGTATATTCACCTTGCATTCCCATCAGAAAACCGGCCATTTTAAAATCACCGATCACAGGCCGCTGGCATTCCACGTATTGCAATTTTTATTTTCACTCTGTCATAGTTTTCTTTCAACAATACATAATGTGCTAGAGGAAGACTAGGCAATTCATTTCCATTGTGAAGCAGAGTTGCTTTTAAACTTTTTGAATAGCTATCGATAAAAAGCTGCCAATCAGATGCTACGAATGGTATTTAAATTATCTCAAATAATTCAGTCACGTTGTTACAGTAACATATACGGGCTGCGTTTGTGAAAAAACATTAAAAACTTTCATGGATTTTTTTTATAAGTTATTTTTACGTCATCTAGACTTAAAATATCCGCTTTACTGTTGAATAGTGTCGGACTAAATCATTAAATTCACTTGGATTGAAAAATTGTGGCCCAAAACATTTTGGATTTTATCATGAATTCAGTACTATTAGTGTTGGTTAATGGTGTACCGGATTCTGTTGAACTTTGTGACGCTTGAACTTTAGAGCTATCTGAACGTGGAGATGCAGGAGAATTTTCATCATGTGGTATTAGAGCTGAGGCTGAAGGAAGATCAAGATAATGGTTTCAGCATTTTCACCAGATCGACACTTACTTAACCATACAAAAATAACAGTCATGGACGTGATCACTGTTTTTTTAGGTTAAAATATGCTTCACATGCTTCGCAAAGTTTCGAATTTGTTGAAAGAGCATCTTGATGCCATTTCAGTATTACACAAATGCAGTTGCTACAGCTACTAAGTTTGATGGTACTTTCAAATAATAACAAGTTCATTTCAGGTACCTATCGACTTAAATCAGACAAAAGCAAACATTATGAACTAGAAATGGAAATTTCAATGATTTTCAATGTCTAAAATCAGAATTTACGCATGAGAACAGAAATAATTTTTTTTTGAATTTTGCTCTTTGTTGCGTTGGATATTTTTATTTTTGAATTAAAGCTTTATAAATTAGGAAGCAATGCAACCTTATTACTACGCTAGTTAATTAGTTCGTCCCTTACCTCGCAATGGCGTTAGTGAATTAGATTCAGACATGTGCAATGGAATTTATAACTCTCTTTTTTAATAGTTTTCTGTATGAGCTGCAGTGACCTGAGAAACCAAAGGAATCGAAATTAATGTTTTAATCACGGGCCGTGTTTACCTAGAAACTCCCTCGCCACGAATTGCAGTTCCGTAATCAAAGCCAAATCCATATTTAATAGAGTAATTTTTCTTTGAGAATTCGCGGAAACTCCGCGTGCAACTAACTTCCCGCAGGCGTTTCTCCGTCTCGCTCTGATCCCGTTGTTCCCGCTTTGTTTTGTTATTTGCTGTACCGTGCCCCGTACACAGTGGCATTTAAATTATGTAAAAACTTTGGCAAGTTGTTAGGCCGCGTCGCTCGCAACGGACATTTTTATATCGCCCGACGCCCGACGGTAAAATTTTAACTGAAAAACTTTAAAACGTCGCGAAAGCGATAAGCCGAACCTGGGAAAATATTTTACAAATTTAAACGTCTAACTAACCCCGCTCTCTCTGTGTGCCGTCTCCCGACCTGGGAAGTTTTAATTAATTTCGGGATATAATTACTCATTCTACGTGGATAAGGTTACTCCGCTAATAAGTATCTCGGATTATACTGAGAAAAGTTGAGAAACTTAAGATTTGATATAATATTTATTGCGGAGCGACGGGAGAGGTCGGAAAAACTTCACGTTACAACGTGGGGAATCTTTCAGAACTTTATTCTCTTAAAGCTTACGATTGCGGAACCAATCACTCCGAAAGTAAACAAGATTGCTTTCGCAATCTCGGTACTTCTCCGTTACATATTTCAAAAAGGCCGCTCCGTTATGTTCAATATGTCTGCAGGAGCGCATTATGTTCGCAAAATGTCCAGAACTATTTTGTGTGTGCACCTTGTGTGAAGTGCTTTTGCAAAAAGCCCTCGGCCTGTCTTTAAATTTATGTCAAATCTAAAAATTAGTACCAAAAGCATAGAACACCATAAGGGCAGTTTTTTGAAATTTTAAATATTGTGAGATTTGTAAAATAAGAGTGTACAGGATTTTTTTTTTCGGCATTGATACATTTAACTTGCAATAAATAGTCAAAACTCCAACTAGGGTAAGTGATAGAAGTGGAAATTTAATAGATTTAGTTGTTAAACTGAAAATTATGCCTTATCGATAAAACATGTTCAAAAAATGCACTTTTTCAAGACATAGCACAGATTTCGAATATTTATCAAAAAATACGGTTATTTTAATACTCTGACAAAAATGTTTTTGATGTTTTGACTCCGTCAAGAACAAAAAAAAAATAAAAACTCGAATAGCAGCATGATTAACAGATACTGTAGAAATTTCTATTAAACTGAGAAATAGAGCTTTAAAAAAGTTTTTTTTTGTGAGACAGAAGCGTTAGACGTGTTTTGTTGGTTCGGCGGTTTTCTACTGTCAAAAAAAATGGAACAAATAATTTGCATTAAATTTTGTGTAAAACATAGAATGCAATGCTGCAAAACAGTTAAAATGTTGACAACGGCATATGGTGAATCCAGTTTGACCAAAAAAATTGTTTGTTAGTGGTGATGGGAGAGTTGAAGAAGTGCAACAAGTGAGGTTGAAAAGTCGAATCACTATTAAAGAAGTGGCTTAAGGCGTCGGCTCGTGCCATGCATTTTTTTCCGAAGTTTTGTAGCAGCAAAATTTGTTCCGAAACTGCTTAATTTTGAACTATTAAACGACATCAATGATGATCCTGATATGCTCAAAAAGGTGATAACTGGTGACGAATCACGGGGATATGGTTATGACGCCGAAACCAAAGCCCAGTTGTTCCAATTTGCTTACTGTTTGCTTTGATTATCATGGCATAGTACATCAAGAGTTCTTACCGCAAGATCGAAGGGTCAATAAAGAGTACTTCTCAAGGTTGTGCGCCGTTTGCGAGAAACAATACGAAGAAAGCATCCGGAATTGTGGGAAAACAATTCATGGATTTTGCATCAAGGGAATGCACCTGCTCACTCTTCGTTGTTCTGTCTAACTTTTTGGCCAAAAATAAAACCACAAACATGCCTCAGCCACCATATCCATCGGATATGGCTCCTTGTGACTTTTTCCTAACCAAAACTTAAGAAACCCATGAAAATAGGGAGATTAAAACGATTGAGGAGATGAAGAAAAAATCGCTGGAAGAACTCAAGTCTATACCAGAAAGTGTTTGCCAGAAGTGTTTCGAGGATTGGAAAAATCTTTGACTCAATTACTTTGAAAGGGACAACATTAATTTTGATAAATAAATAAATACAGCAAGAGAAACTATTAGTGTAGGTGTGCCATAAGGTTATATAGTGGGACCTCTTTTATTTACAATTTACACCAGCAATTTTGTCACCTATATGTCAAATGTTACGGAATATTTGTATACTGATAGTCAGGTTTATATTCATTTGTCCCCAGCACTTGGTATAAGGCTCGAAAAATTAAATTAATGGATTCTCCAATGTTAAATTATTTTGACTATTGTGTCACTTCATACAGTCCATGTTTATATAAAATTGACACAAATAGCATGAATCTTAGAATTATATCTCTCCACTACTACACAAGACAACTCTTTTTCAAAGAAGCTTTTCCTACAACATTTGCAAACTTCATAATATCTTTTCTTCTGCTTTAAAATTAAGACAACAAATATTTAACCAACAAGGAAAATATAAGTGATTTTCGGGCAAGTTCAATTAATCAGTCATCCCGAATATATTTATGGAAGCCTTTGAGAAGAAAGTTCATGGTCAAGAATCCCTAGTAGATTTTCTTTCACATTTAAACTCTATACACCCAAATATACGTCTCACCATTGAATTAGAAACTAATAATAACCTCCAATTTTTGGATATTCTTATCAATAGAAAATTAGACCTAACATTGGGTCATTGTGTTTACAGAAAACCTACGCAGACAGACCGATACCTTCCTGTCCGGTCCAAAAGTCGGTCTCTTGTTTTCAGTGTCCTAAAACTATATCAGCCCGAGACACTGAACCCGGAATTAAAACACCTTATATTTCCTCCTCTCTCTAATAATTTCCACATTAGCGTTCCATCACAAAATAAACTTCACCACAACATTCCAATGATGAGTCCTAAAGCAACTCCACACTTGCCAGTATTGTCCTTACATTCAAAATATCACTGACCAAATATCAAAACTTCTTAAAAAACATAACTTTAAAACCAGATTTACCACTGCCAAATGGCAGGAGTTTTCAGCATTCTATGCATATAGAGAGACCGAGCGAAAAATATCAATTAAACTAAATGAATACGAAAGAGTCTAAAACAAATAAACTCATCAGCAGTTACTGAACACAATCACGAAACCGAAGATAAAATCTTATTCTATAAAACTAAAATTCTTGCATGTTATCAATTCTTCTACCAACGAAAAATCGGAGAATCCATACAAATCTATAAACAACCAAACAATGTTAACCGCGACTCAGGTCTTTACCTGTCACCGATGGTAATCAGTAGTAGAGTGCCAGCCAGTTTCAGTTAACCTCTGAACAAGCCAACCGGATGATTGGCGAAACGTCACGATTCCAGAAGTTTTGTAATTAGAAAAATTGTAGCTCTCCATGTGGTTTACAATACTGTTTACACCAAATAGCCATATTTCTTATAATTTTTTATTTACGACTAATTTTCAGAGACTTTAAATTTAGTTATGTATATATGATCTAAGTGAAAGTTATGGTCCAGTATCTCTCATGTTGCTGAATCCATGAAATTTTCCTATGAATTTTCCATTGGTCTTCGAGAAAAAATGTATTTTTTGAACTACACAGCGCATGGTACGTTGCCTCCGTGTGAATGTTTTAAATATTGCGCGCATCGTGTATGATGAACGAAAATCGTAAATGCAAAAATCGTACCCTTAAAAACGGGCATTTTGAGCGACTTTTGGTTTTTCTCTTATAACCTTAGTACCCAGTACATAGTAGAAAAAATGCTTGAAATAAAAGTTAGAGTCCTGGATCTCCCGCGTTTCCTGGTTTTCTAGTTTTTCCGATCGAGTAAATTGTTTTCGTCAAAATAATTTATTTGTGGAAGTCAAAATATCCCAAGAAAATTTTCTAAATAAAAAAAAATGTTTCGCTAGACACTTGCGACGTAACCTTCTAGTTATGGAAAATTCTCATTACCGACTCACCCTGTACATTTCCAAAAAATGATAAAGATCAATAGTTCTTGGTTTGACTTGACTTCGTTCAAAAATTTTCGTTGCCAGTAGTAACCCTTTTGGAGGTAAGATATTTTCATTGGACCCCTGCAAGTGTAGTTCTTAATTTTTTACAAGTACGTCCCGGCCCCCCAAGTTCCGTTAGAGACCTAGAAACTGTGCCAAATTTAAGGACGATATCTTTAAATTTAGAAGACTTACTTGGTTTTCGGCAACGTACGAAAAACACGAAAATAGAGAAAAGATAGGCGCGAAGGTCTGATCGGGGTCGTTTTCTATAGGCTTACGTGTCTCTTGGGCTGTTTAAAAGTAGTCTAATTTCCCACTAAAAGAGCTCTAAGAGAATAGAAAAGGGAGATCAGACCCACCAATGAACTTACCGCTGCCGAGATATGACTTTCATTGCCAAGCGCGTATATTTTCGAAAAATTAGTAATACTAGTAAAATTATAATTAATAATAATAATAATTAGTAAAATAGTAAAAAGTAATAATTGGAATAGTACAACGACTTGCACAGACTAGTCTGTCTCTGTCTGCCTTTTAGATTGAAAAAATCTAACAAAAAGTTATCAAACAATGACAAGTGAATAAGCACCAAAGATTGAGATTGCGAAAAATCCAATATCCAGTATTACCTCCAACGAGTATTACATGGACATCGTTCCTTCTCTTTAATCTACTCCATCATTCAAATAATCAGTACAATATAACTTTTTCCACGGCAATGTAATTAGTAATTGTTTATTTTCACTTGGATCGAAACGCGCAGCCCTTTCACGAAAATTCCTTAGACGAAACGCAGAAATTTGTCGGGTATTTTTAGTGACGAATTTAAAAGATTTAAAAGGATGGGCGGCCCCAGATGCGTCTGGGTTATTTTGGGATGTAACAGAGTTCAAACGCGCCAGTTTTGTGTTCCCGTAACGACCGTTTGACCTTGATACGTATTTTATTATTTAATTTATTTTGCCTTTTTGGTATCTTATAAACATTATTCGATTATGTGTCCGGAATGGCGGTAGTCTTCCGATAACGCCTAAATGAAAGCTGCGACCCGATTCATTCAGTCAATTTTTTCTAAGTCTCAAAAGCTCTATTTAGGCGACCTTCACGGTTGTGTTCCAATAATTAAATAATAAATGTGGTGCGTAGACTATCTCTCGGCTAATCCCCAATTTTGAGATCGAGAAATCGATTTCGAGATCCCTTGTATCCATTAGCATTTCGGTGTTCCTTGTTTTCGTATTTCATGGGGACTCTATTGCATTAGTAATTTGGGAATCTTTCTTTGGACATTCCCCCAACGATATTTTCTGCAACGTTCCATTTAACTTTCGTCATCTGGCGGCTTCTATCAATGCGGACATTTTCTCCATCCTGGGCATCCATATTGCATTGTTCTGCCTACGATATTTTAAATCCAGTGTTATATTTTTTGGCCATATAATTGGGTTTAGAGTTCCTTTGATTATTTAGTCTGCAACTTCTTATTGATATTTTTCCATGGTAGGGCCTACCGGGGAAATCACTTAAAAACAAGCAATAACCTACGTCATTAGGGGGAAAGTGTTCTCCAGATAATGGTAATTGACTACATATATTTATTTATAGGCAATTTTAGTTTCTGAAGGTGGTTTATAAATTCTGCATGTAATAGACCGTTCTTAGAAATTATAAAAGATTATTATTATTATTATTATTATTATTACTATTCCTAAATGGGTTCTCGAGAATTCCTTTCCATTTGTCAAGAACAATCTCTTCAGAATAAATGGTTTATATCTCCCTATTTCAGGGGCTGTCTTAAGGAGAGTAGTTTAGTATCTCCGAGCGGTTTTTAGGGATGGCCCCGATTATGACGGTGATGATAGTTGTTTTAAGCACCCACATTCTCTGCATTTCTATTTGAAGTTCCTGTATTTTATGATCTTTTGGGATTCCTTCTTGTTTACGATTAATACACATCTTATTTTTAAAGTCTTTGTTTATATTATCTGGTTTATTTTCCATCACCGTGCTGTTTGTTTGTACTTGTGTTTCCCCTTTGGTTTCAACGTTTTTTGACTTGGGTTTATATCAAGCGTCCTCTACCTCTATACCGTAGTATTTACTTCATTATGACGTTCATGATATTCTTTCCTTGCTAGTACTTGCTTACAAAGTCTGCATCTTGCGCCGAGATTTTCTTTGAATATCTTTTTCCTGATTGGTTGGTTGAAAAGGCCTAGTCTTGAGCAGCGACTATCATAGATTCTGCTTCTCCCTGTAATATTCCTCTTGTCAGGCATCTGAATGTTGTTTTCTTGTCCACACCATGCTTAACGACTTCTCTGGTGTACTGTCCGTGCATTTCCTTGCTTTCCCATTTTTGGTTTCGTTAATTTTCTATTTGCAACCCTATGTAAGTTTGCTCGCTTTTCAAGTTGCCGTGCTTATGTTCGTTTCATTTTTAGTTGTTAGAGCCTTCAAAAGCGACACTATGAGATACTTTTTGATAACTCTACTCAGCGTATGCTCAAGTTTTTCTTCTTTCGCTTCGTGTCTTCTGTTATTATTTTATTCGAGAAGATGAGTTCTCCACATCCGTAACGGGTTTTTCATTATTTTATTGTATTGTTTAGCAAGCTGTTTCCAGTTGGCTGCTCTTTTAAATGATTGCTGGAATTCATTTACTTTGATGTCTGTCCACTGCATTTTGCTGACATTCCTACACCTCTATTACTCCACAATGCTTCACTGGTATGTTGTTTTTCCTTCTGCTTATTGCCTTTCCAGAACATTTGCATCTGCTCTGTTGTCGGTGTGTCTTCGATGCTTTTAATATTCTATTTCAGTGTTCTATTCGCTCCGTGTATGATGCCTAGTAGCGCCGCCCACGGAAAAGAAGGAATTACAGCACTCCAATTTTATCATTGTCTTTACGTGTTAATTTGTAAATAAAATAATTAACAATACATTTTGAGATGGATAAGTAGTATAATGTGATTTAAACGAAAGGTACGTGAAAATTATATATTAACAATTTTTTTCTGTAATTAAAACGTGTAACAAACAAATACTAATAGTTTTTTTATTGACAGCATAAACTGAAAATATGGCATCGGTAATATTGCAGACCGGGTTTGAAAATATCTCCCATTCAATAATTTTCACTGCAGGTAAGCTAGAAAAAGGAAAAAAATGGCTTTTTGTCATATTAAACACATTGAAGAATACGTTGGTGGCAATATTAACAATAAGTTAATTGCTAAATGCATTCGGCAAACGTCTGTCACTGAAACACCATATAATTTACAGATTACAGAAAAAAAATTGTCAAACTTTAAAAGTGGCTTTTTTACTTGATTCTTTTAATTTTTTTAGCTGAATAGTAAAAGGGAGGTGGTACATGCTCAATGTACTTGCATTGCCAAAGAAACTGGCGAATGCAAACATATTGCGCCATTTATCCACCAAATAAACATTGACCGGAGTGTGTCTAAAACGAGTGTTCAGCAAGAGTGGGGATTTCCTTCAATTAATCATTTAGCAAAAGAAAAATATTCTCGAGGAGCTACGGTAAATGATCTTTTTCCTCAAAAAGTGCTTAAAAATCCTCCTCAGCCACTGCACTTGACTTTGGAAGACTTTGACGATATCGAATGCCCAATTAAAAAAAGGTTAAAAGTCGATCATATTAGTGAGGAAGAACAAGTCTGAACGGTGGTCATGAATATATGTCTCGAAGAACGACAGGTAGAACTAATTAATATCAGAGTGTACGAAAAAGGTGATTGCTTGTCTTTTAAAGAGTGCTGGTCAGTGTATCACCATAGGAAAAGACAAGTTGGCTCTGTCATCTGAGATAGCACAGTTTTACAGAGACCGGATACTATTAGACAGTGAAGAAGTTTTCACATTGTGTTTACAAACCACACAACAAAGCGAGACGGTAAAATGGTTTGAAGCAAGACGTGTACGCATAACGGCCAGCGCAAAAGCTCATAAGATAAAAACAATAACTCGCACTTCAGCTGAATCTTTACTACAGGATTTTCTGCATCCGAAAAGTTTAAATTATGGAATACAAAATGAGGTAAAAGCTCGCGAAAATAACAAATTACTGCATGATGTTCACGTATTTCAAATTGGATTATTTGTGTCTCCCAAACAGGCCTGGTTAGGAGTCTCAGTAGATGGAATAGTAGTCAGTGACGGCATGGTAACTAAAATAGTCGAAATAAAATGTCCAATATCATGCAAATCGAAACCAATATGGGATAAAGAAACGAAAAAATTTAATGTCGGCTATATTGAAACTGTAGCTACGGGTAAAGTCCAATTAAAAAAGAACCATATTTATTATGTTATATATTATATTATTTACGAAGGTTGAATTCATTTCTTCATGAAAATCAATCTGTACAGCAACATCTTTAAACCGCGGTTGCAGTGAGTCAATAATAACTTCACTACATTGCTGTATATCCATATGATCATTCAGGTTATCGGTATCCTTATTGTTGTTGAGATCATCGTTACGTGTTCTTATATGAACAAGCTTAGTGTTGTCCATTTCGGAACCATTTGAATTTTAACTTCTCCGCATTGCTCTCGCGAATCTGTATCGCGAAATCCTATATTTTTTAGTAAAATGAACATCTACGATTCAATTAATTTTTCATATCATCCTCTGTACAAACGTGGGTCTTTTACGTCCAGCCGTTTTGTATCTACTGATCTCGGTCCAAAAATTATGTACTAAATTACTGTTAACGTTACTAATTGTTAATCCGATATATCGATTATAATTTTACGAAACCAATAGAGAAACTTCTTGAAATGTACGTGGTTTACTCAATTAATATTACATTAAGGACAAGTGAAAAATTTTACAACCAACTAAACGGCAAATGTAAAGCAAAAAATATAGTTTTTCGAAGAAAAAAATTTTGCGATTTTTTTTCTTTTTTTAATGTTAATTACATGGCCGGGGCAAAACATACCCACGTTTATAAATCAAGGATTAATAAATAGAAAAATTACCTGCTTTGTGCTTGTACTTGCTCTGATTTATTTATTTTTGGTTTTCCGTAATATTTTTCAGGAAATATTGTTGGAAGATATACAGGGCTATTAGGATGCTTCGACTTTTTACCTCCTACAAAATGTTGACTGCAAATACATGGTCTTAAACTAGGTTCCCAAGAACTTCCGTCACGACTACAGAAAATTGAATAATCATTTTTACAAATTTATAACAATAAATTCTGAATCAGTTATTAGGATAATCATGGTCTTTCTTACTTGATTCTTTTCACAGCTTTAACGCACTTCTTCAGTCTTCAGTCAGCCTTTGCTTTATTAACTGCATTCTATCTGTACAGTTTCCCTAACATTTTTCATATATTTGGGGGAGTTCTTTTGTTGTCTGTGGCTATTTTTTGTTTTATTCTAATTTTCCGCTTGTAGTTTCTGAATTCTTTTCCCGTATTTTTTGTTTAATATTCAAGTGTGCGCATATTACCATACCCGTTATGATAGACCCAGTACACTGTCCAACTGACAATTATTATATCGCCACAATATATCCTTGTATTCGTCTCTACTCCAATTTGTTCGTTCCCTCTTTGTTTTGCTCATCTTTCATTATTTTACTTTTGTATTCCTGAAGGAAGCATGCTCTGTTGGGATCAGCGTAGTTTGTGGGAGTGTGATGTGTGTAAAACGGGACTAGGCTTAGTTAACTTTTTATTCACGGGCCAGAACTATTCTCACTGTGCTGCATGTTGATAGAATTACAGCTTTTTGAGCAAGACCTATAAATTTTCTCGAGACAGGTTCAGCTTGCTTCAGAAATTTGGGGAACTGCTTGTGAATTAGGTCATTAGGCGGACATAACCATTGGTATAATTTTGACTGAGCTTAAACCGTATATGTCTTTTATTTCCACAATAAAGCCTGCTGCTTGACGATGATGGGAGATGGGCACGGTCTTTAGCCATCTAAAGCCTGCAAATCTGTCTGAGTTTTCATGAGGGAGAGAACCGTTTTCATAAGATTTTTTTCTAACTCTTGCTTATTATTATTGTTATTATTATTATTTGAAATACAGATGATTCACAGATGACTATTCGCCCAAAGTGTTCTGCGTGCTTAGTTTTTCGTCGACAAAATAGCTTCCCCTCAACGCAGAAAGATCTGGAAGCGATTATGTGCCTCGTATTTCCTGGAGGGAAAAAGCGGAGCGACTTTTTTCGAGTGCGTTTTGTTTCGCTAATTCATATTTTAAAATACGGGCACGTCACACATGCGGAAAAAAACTGATTTACAGCGCCGCCGCGTCCGGAACAGATTCTGACTTCGTCCCTTTTCCCCCGACCGGGCTCGACACCAATTATTATGTTTTGTTCTTTGAGAGAAATACAAACGAGACGGCATTTTTATTAGCCAGTTGTGTTTAACTCGATTTTCAATGATAATTCTTCCAATTTTGCGAAAGTTAAATAACGGAACTAACCTGTCCATCAAAAATATTTATTTATTAATATAAATAAATATGTTGGCATGTTACTGAAAATGCAATCTTCGTTATTCATATGAGCCAGTCTTACGAAGCACCAAACTTACGAAGTTGGAAGATAATTATTATCCAGAATTAATCAATTAATAAATCATAACACTATTCAGATTGCCTATATACTATTTGAAGGAGGTGGAGCTGTTTCCCATGTTGGTGAATATTGGCAAATTTCTATTTATTATCGGATTTTTCTTTGTAAGAAGAAATGGTTACATGCAGAAACTTTAGTATTTTGCAACATTTGTTGTTTCATGATTATGTTCGGCAATTACTAATAAGTATTCTGTTCTGTTCTTTTAGCCTAGTTGATATTTTTCGCCCTATTTCTCCAACGTATCCTTTGCCCCATATGCATGGAATGCTGGTTTCTCAAACGCAATTTTGTCTTTGACGGATCGAAGATATTGAGAAAAGTGCTAAATCTGGTTTTAACATTATTTTTCTTGCCTATAGATATTTCTTCTCAAAAGCTTCCATAAGTATACATTTGGGACGACTGGTGATAACGAGGAAACATAGAGTTGTTCCTGATATTTTTTGGTGTAGTTATCTGTTATAAAAAAATGGCAAATTGCCGGAAAGATATTGCTGCATCTCGTATGCGCTTGAGTTTTACGTTGCATTTTCTGATTCGGTGTTAATATTTTTTAAATTAACACGAAACGGCCTGGAAAATTAGCAAAGGAAATCTGCGTTCTGAAAATTTCCCTTATTTAATAACATCCATAAAATAAAGGGCGTACTTCCCACATGCGACATGCAAGAGGTTAAGGCTTTTTTCCCAATTAACTGCTCTCGTATGCAAATTTAATTCCTTGTTTACTTGCAAAGTGCGCCGCCATGTTTCCACCACCATTATGTTAGTTTTTCTTTCAGGTTCGCTCGAAATGTAAATTAAATTAAATTAATCGTAACAATCAATTCGATATATCCACATTGGCATTAGGGCGATGTTAAGAGCCTGCGTTCCCAAGTATTTATGGTGGAATATACATGAGATAATATTGTTGTTTAATACAGTGGGTCTTTTACGTCCAGCCGTTTTGTATCTACTGATCTCGGTCCAAAAATTATGTACTAAATTACTGTTAACGTTACTAATTGTTAATCCGATATATCGATTATAATTTTACGAAACCAATAGAGAAACTTCTTGAAATGTACGTGGTTTACTCAATTAATATTACATTAAGGACAAGTGAAAAATTTTACAACCAACTAAACGGCAAATGTAAAGCAAAAAATATAGTTTTTCGAAGAAAAAAATTTTGCGATTTTTTTTCTTTTTTTAATGTTAATTACATGGCCGGGGCAAAACATACCCACGTTTATAAATCAAGGATTAATAAATAGAAAAATTACCTGCTTTGTGCTTGTACTTGCTCTGATTTATTTATTTTTGGTTTTCCGTAATATTTTTCAGGAAATATTGTTGGAAGATATACAGGGCTATTAGGATGCTTCGACTTTTTACCTCCTACAAAATGTTGACTGCAAATACATGGTCTTAAACTAGGTTCCCAAGAACTTCCGTCACGACTACAGAAAATTGAATAATCATTTTTACAAATTTATAACAATAAATTCTGAATCAGTTATTAGGATAATCATGGTCTTTCTTACTTGATTCTTTTCACAGCTTTAACGCACTTCTTCAGTCTTCAGTCAGCCTTTGCTTTATTAACTGCATTCTATCTGTACAGTTTCCCTAACATTTTTCATATATTTGGGGGAGTTCTTTTGTTGTCTGTGGCTATTTTTTGTTTTATTCTAATTTTCCGCTTGTAGTTTCTGAATTCTTTTCCCGTATTTTTTGTTTAATATTCAAGTGTGCGCATATTACCATACCCGTTATGATAGACCCAGTACACTGTCCAACTGACAATTATTATATCGCCACAATATATCCTTGTATTCGTCTCTACTCCAATTTGTTCGTTCCCTCTTTGTTTTGCTCATCTTTCATTATTTTACTTTTGTATTCCTGAAGGAAGCATGCTCTGTTGGGATCAGCGTAGTTTGTGGGAGTGTGATGTGTGTAAAACGGGACTAGGCTTAGTTAACTTTTTATTCACGGGCCAGAACTATTCTCACTGTGCTGCATGTTGATAGAATTACAGCTTTTTGAGCAAGACCTATAAATTTTCTCGAGACAGGTTCAGCTTGCTTCAGAAATTTGGGGAACTGCTTGTGAATTAGGTCATTAGGCGGACATAACCATTGGTATAATTTTGACTGAGCTTAAACCGTATATGTCTTTTATTTCCACAATAAAGCCTGCTGCTTGACGATGATGGGAGATGGGCACGGTCTTTAGCCATCTAAAGCCTGCAAATCTGTCTGAGTTTTCATGAGGGAGAGAACCGTTTTCATAAGATTTTTTTCTAACTCTTGCTTATTATTATTGTTATTATTATTATTTGAAATACAGATGATTCACAGATGACTATTCGCCCAAAGTGTTCTGCGTGCTTAGTTTTTCGTCGACAAAATAGCTTCCCCTCAACGCAGAAAGATCTGGAAGCGATTATGTGCCTCGTATTTCCTGGAGGGAAAAAGCGGAGCGACTTTTTTCGAGTGCGTTTTGTTTCGCTAATTCATATTTTAAAATACGGGCACGTCACACATGCGGAAAAAAACTGATTTACAGCGCCGCCGCGTCCGGAACAGATTCTGACTTCGTCCCTTTTCCCCCGACCGGGCTCGACACCAATTATTATGTTTTGTTCTTTGAGAGAAATACAAACGAGACGGCATTTTTATTAGCCAGTTGTGTTTAACTCGATTTTCAATGATAATTCTTCCAATTTTGCGAAAGTTAAATAACGGAACTAACCTGTCCATCAAAAATATTTATTTATTAATATAAATAAATATGTTGGCATGTTACTGAAAATGCAATCTTCGTTATTCATATGAGCCAGTCTTACGAAGCACCAAACTTACGAAGTTGGAAGATAATTATTATCCAGAATTAATCAATTAATAAATCATAACACTATTCAGATTGCCTATATACTATTTGAAGGAGGTGGAGCTGTTTCCCATGTTGGTGAATATTGGCAAATTTCTATTTATTATCGGATTTTTCTTTGTAAGAAGAAATGGTTACATGCAGAAACTTTAGTATTTTGCAACATTTGTTGTTTCATGATTATGTTCGGCAATTACTAATAAGTATTCTGTTCTGTTCTTTTAGCCTAGTTGATATTTTTCGCCCTATTTCTCCAACGTATCCTTTGCCCCATATGCATGGAATGCTGGTTTCTCAAACGCAATTTTGTCTTTGACGGATCGAAGATATTGAGAAAAGTGCTAAATCTGGTTTTAACATTATTTTTCTTGCCTATAGATATTTCTTCTCAAAAGCTTCCATAAGTATACATTTGGGACGACTGGTGATAACGAGGAAACATAGAGTTGTTCCTGATATTTTTTGGTGTAGTTATCTGTTATAAAAAAATGGCAAATTGCCGGAAAGATATTGCTGCATCTCGTATGCGCTTGAGTTTTACGTTGCATTTTCTGATTCGGTGTTAATATTTTTTAAATTAACACGAAACGGCCTGGAAAATTAGCAAAGGAAATCTGCGTTCTGAAAATTTCCCTTATTTAATAACATCCATAAAATAAAGGGCGTACTTCCCACATGCGACATGCAAGAGGTTAAGGCTTTTTTCCCAATTAACTGCTCTCGTATGCAAATTTAATTCCTTGTTTACTTGCAAAGTGCGCCGCCATGTTTCCACCACCATTATGTTAGTTTTTCTTTCAGGTTCGCTCGAAATGTAAATTAAATTAAATTAATCGTAACAATCAATTCGATATATCCACATTGGCATTAGGGCGATGTTAAGAGCCTGCGTTCCCAAGTATTTATGGTGGAATATACATGAGATAATATTGTTGTTTAATACAGTTTAACATTGGAAAAACTTCTACAGGTTCTTTCAATGGTGGGTAGTCGCTTCTTTATACATATTTTCTGATTGACATTTATTGCCGGTGGACGGCTTGTCCGAGATCTCACCTATGAGATTGAAACTGTACATGCACCATCAAACCTACAAAAAAATAATTTTACTCGCTTCAAGGAGGGAGAGAGGGGGTATAGATGAGGAGAGGGGAGAGGGAGAGGGAGAGAGGGAAGGGGGAGGGACCGAGGAAGGGAGGGAGAGAAAATTAGGTTAAATAAAGCACTCTCTCAGGATAACATGGCGTATATCAAATTTGGTAATATTGCAAAAATATTTATTAATCCGACTTATATTCCTTCTTGCACTTACAGGATTTGCAATTTTATACGGTTAAGAGGAAAACAAATCGTAGTGGGATACCCTATCAATTTAATACGTCGACTCATATATTTATCTCTGTATATTTTTCTCTTAATTTGAAAAGATTGATTTAAAGTGAAATCGAGAAACCAACCTAAAAAACGAAAAATTCATACGTAAACAGTTGTTCGAATTAATTCCCGCCGGGAAGATGAAATAATATTAACATTAATATTATGTCTTTATATTTATCTCTTCCACAATTCAAGTGAAGGACCAAGCAAGTCGACATAGGTGAAAATTTAGATTTTGTTGCCAATCTACTTGTTGACATCAGTTTTGTTGACGGTTAGTTTTTATTGTACGAAGATTCAAAAATTCTTAATCTTTGGACTAATACCTCATATTTTCGAATTTGCAAATCCAAAATAAAGAAAAATTTGAAAAAATAGGTAATACGAAGACGGTGAAATTAGAAAAAAGTGGCAAAATTAATAGTTAAACCTAAAAAAATCTCCCCCTTCCGAAGATATCACAACAAAAACCGAAATGTGCAGATTACGGTTTTTTTTTCTGGTGTTATTTAAGTAGACATAAAAATATAAAGGCCAATTTCTGATAGCCATTATTTGAGCCTTACAAGATAGAGTTGAGAGAGTTTAAGTACGATGTTTCGTTTCGGTGAAACTATCATCAACTTTATTTTTTCAAAGGTCTTGTAAAACCCGCACTATGTCTTAAATATAATTTTTTATTACGAATACATCGATGTACGATGCAATGATTCTACATTGTTTAAATCACATGATATAGTAGGCGCTGACTTGATAAATAAAAAATTAAGGATAAAATGACAGCCAAATCACGTCAGTAAATCACGTCACATGTTAATTCAATAATCCAATTACTTTAAAAAAACTTACTACAAAAAAAAATATTAAGAATCTTCAGCAACCCTGGTTTGAGCATTATTTTCCTAACACAGGGAAAACCTTGTAACACTGTTGATGTTAAAACTTTTTTTAACGTATCAGTTGCAATATTTTGAAAGTCTTTTAGTAGCTCCTCAGTTGAGAGTCTCAAAAAATCGCCGGTAAATGTTTGCAATATCCCTATATAAAAAAAATAGAGTGCTAATTTTATCGCACATACGCCGTGCTGTTGAAACCAGAAAGGTTTTAACTTTTTTTAGCAGACTTACGAGAATTATTATAAGAAAAGGTTCTGTTAAATATGTGCAAAATATGTCGATGTCTAGATATTCTGTGTACGCTAGGACATTTTGCCTCTTAAAAATTCCATCATTTGTTTATACCATACTTCCGTCGGATCAAACGATCTTGTGGGGAAAATATTCATCTTTCTGACGCCTCCTAACCATTCGTAAAATGATCTTCGCCTTCTAACTTTGAACGGGTGAAAATTTTCGTTTTCGTAAAACAAAAAGGGCAGTTAATTTCGCGATTCCAGTTGTATGCTTCATTTTAGCAGCTAAAGATACATTATTTGCTTTTTTTCATTCTAAAGTTTATTTCTGGATGAAACTGTTCTTGGTTGTCTTCTCTCTTGATAGTCATTTAAATACATACGCCCAGCTCCTACAGCGTTACTATAGCATAAGATATAACATTGTACTATTTACAAATCTTCTGGATTATTCATGCGTCGGTTGCCAATCATCCTGTTGGCTTCTTCAGAGCGTAAGTGAAACTGATTCTCATTCTACTCTGTGCTCGCTTATATATTAATGAGGGGGGCGGAGCTAAAGGAAAGGTGAAAGGTAAATAGCTAGGTCGCGGTTAAGATTGTTTTATAGATTTCTATCTATTGTCGTATTTTTCGTTGATAGAAGAATTGATTACATGCTAGAATTTTAATTTTATCGAATAAAATTTGATGTTCGGTTTCATGATTGTGGCCGGGAATTGCTGATGAGTTCATTTGTCTTAGTCTTATCTTAGTCCGATCTCTCCAATGCATTCTTACAGCAGGCGTGGAATGCTGGAAACTCCTGGTATCTCAAGTGTGTGAATTATAGCTCATTAAGAATGCAATGGGCCCGAGCTTGGATCAATTTATGGCTTTTCGTTTTGTGTGTGTGTATCGGCAATATAGTGTTGAAAAGAAAAGAAAATCAGCAAAGAAGTATATAGCAGAAATTAAATTGTAAAAAATAATAATGTTCTTTATCATCTGATAAACTGTCATCTCCACTTGACGTCTACTGTCCGATTGATTAAGTACCCATGTCTCAAGTCTTTAAGATACCAACTTTTTTAAATCTCTTTAAATATTCAACTTCATTCTTATTGGCAAAAACCTTTATCTTAACAGCAAAAAACACTATCGCATCTTAATTTCAACTAATAAGCGCCAAACCCCTCATATCTCTACTCCGCCTAATACAAAAAATCAACGCGAATTCTGGCAATGTTTCAAACAGTTTAATAATACAAACAATTTAACCATTTACGAGTGGGACGCCTTTCTCTTTTCGGCATACTTGTCTCGTGTGATAGATTACACACATTTCTTTGAAGCTTCAGATCCTTTACTTGATTTTAGTATAACTTTTGATGATATCAAATAAGACCACTGGTATAGATCTAATACCATACAAAATTTTTAAAAATGTACCAGATAATTGGTTATTTTATCTACGTTCACTATTCCATAAAATATGTCAGTCTCGAACGGACCGCTCGTCGTCTTGGGGTCAAGTGCTGTTCTCCAACTATTTAAGAGAACTTTCTAAAAAATGCTTTTGGACTAGGCAGACAGAATACACGTAATTCTCGAATCTCAGTCAGGTTCTAGATCTGGACGCGGTTTTTTTAATGGTAAAGGACTCTTTCCTTGTATACTCTGTCTCCTACATATTACGTCAACTTTCATTGACCTGACCACCTAAATAACTCGAACGCGTTGGATTTGTTATTTATGCACCTGAAGGATACCGCCCCAACCTACTTCTTACTAATAGATTGATAATAATATGTTAGTTATATACGTGCCTCCCCCTGTGGATATAGTCAGTGGTTTTAGGTAGACATCTTCAAATATATGAATAAATAAGAGTAGAGAGTTCTTTTTCTTGCTACCTGCTTGCAAAATTATTTTGTATAACTAATCTACCGACACTCGACATACCTATAAATATGCCTAAAACTAAAGTCTATCGTTTGGATAAATGCTATTAGCAGTACATTGTTCATGATCAATTACTCTATTCCACATACCTCCATAGATTCGAGTCAAACATATTTTATGCTTTGCCCTTTGCTATGCTTTATGTTTTATTCTCGACGATTCAACTTCAACTTAAATTGAAAAAAAGAAAGCTTTTTGTACCTTTCATTGATTTTAAACGGGCATTTGATTCGATCTCTCATACTTTACTTTGGAACATGCTGTATCGGGCGGGCGTTAGGTCTAGGTATATTTCGATTATCAAAAGCCTTTATGAAGTGGCGACAGTTAAAATTAAAGCCAAGGATGCCTTCACTAAAATGTCAATCAATGCTCAAAAAACAAAAGTTATATGCTTTAGCCATTTGGAAACCCAGCCAAGGCTTTCTTGGGTGATTCAAGGAGAGATGTGGATAAAAGGTTTGATTACCTAAGTGTGACACTCTCTTCTCCCTCTTTGTTTAGAAATGGCAGACAACAGTTTCCAAAGCGAGTCAAGCAGCGGGGGCAGCATTGTCGATGCTGAGAAGGAGTAAGCTTTCCTCTTGGCATGCAATTCAAAAAATATACCAAACAACCATACTAAATAGTTTTTCCAGAAGTCTTCCAGTTTGGGGCACACGTTATACTGACCATCTTTTTAAAAAGATTATTGTTACTTCCTAAATAAACTACAAATGCTTTACTTTGCAGGTTCCACACACTTAACTTACCAAATCTTTAAGTCTTGTCTCAGCTTTCTTTTAAAATTGTTAAGAATGGCCAAGTGTCGCCTTCCGAGACTGTGTTTTGAACGCTAGCTATCTCTGACTAATAACACAAGGCACACCAAATTCAACTGGGCATGTCAGATTACAGAGCCGTTTCGTGAGTTGGGTTATGGTTAGTTAGAATGTTTTAAAACAAAAGTTTTTGAAGCAGATTTCAACATTGCCGGTTCACACTACACGAATGTTTACTTAGGCTTTGCCCCCTCTGATCTACCACCCAGCTGTTTAAATTGCCAATTGCTAATGTCCATTTTAAGAATTATCTTACAAATATAATTGAGTAATAACGTTATTCTGAAATTCTTCTATAAGGGCTGCGCT
The DNA here is from genome assembly GCF_029955315.1 of Cylas formicarius. Taxonomy (NCBI): domain Eukaryota; kingdom Metazoa; phylum Arthropoda; class Insecta; order Coleoptera; family Brentidae; genus Cylas; species Cylas formicarius. The sequence continues at coordinate 17,210 of NW_026844335.1, read as the reverse complement.
TACTTCATTAAACCTGATCAGATTGGCTCCGTATGTAACAATTTGAAACAATTTATCACCTTCTATTCACTTGCCGGATTGGTAATGCTGTCCGTACCGTGGAGTTTTCCAATAACAATACCTTTATTACAGCTTTAAAAAACTTAAACTCACTTGACCCACGTCTTGCTTATGTTGTTATAAATATACTAAAGTAAAAATAAAACTATAATTTGTATTTATTTGTAAAAATATAATTTCTTATAAAGAATAAATAATAATAACTAGAAAAATAAAATAATTTTTTAAGTCTCTTTAAATAAACCCTGGAAAAAAACACAATTGGAAAATTTTGGTTTTTTGTAGTATCTTCCGAAGGGATGCGGAATTTGTTTTTAGTTTTCTCAACAGATTTTTGCAATTTTTTTCTAATTTAATTTAATTTAATTACACTTAGTATCTCTTATGATTTCCATTATCCCCATGACAAACATCCTAATTTTGAACACAGTATACCTAGAATACAAAAATCATGATCATGAAAATTATTTCAATCTTTTCCTGGTAGCTAGGAGGTTGTAAAATCAATTATACCTCATTATGAATGCAAAGGAACTCGGGCTTGTGCCAATTTATGGGTTTTGAATATGTATATGTATTGGCAGGATCGGAGTAAAAAGGAAAGAAGAAGAAGAAACGAGTATATTACGGAAATTTAATTATAAATAATCATAATGTACTGTCATCTCCTCTTGACGTCATAGTTTAAAAGTCCACTGTCCGGTTGATTAAGTAGTCCCGATCCCATATTTCCTCCTTTTCTTTAATGACATGCTATAATGCTTTTAGCCTGTCCTCTGATGTTGTGTCTGACTACAAATCCTTGCAGTTGCACTTGATCATATAAGTTCTACAGGATTTAGTTTGCATTATCATAGGGGCGTGCACAGCATTAAAAGATAGTGTAAATTTTCTGAATGTAATGGTTCCTTCTTCAAATTCAATATTTTTGGTAGCTAACTATTCAACAAGTTCTTGTTTTTTTAAGATATTTTATCATTTCATCGAAATTGTCTTCAAAAATATTTGAATTGATTCATCATTATATTATAACTCTACCGAAAGGTTCGCAAACCTTTTTTTCAAAATACCTCTTCGCTTCTAATATGGTCGATTATTAGTCCCGTTATACTCGTTGAAAACTTGGCGAGCACTGGTTATATTTTTGTTTTGCTCGATTTTTGATACCACATAACCTTCATTCGCGTCTCATCAAGATGAAAGATTTTGTTCTGCTCTCTTCGGTACTGCTTTATGCTTCTCATAGTTTATACGATCAGGTCTGTTATTGTTGTCTCTTTTTCTGACTGCATGCATTAAGCTAAGACATAATAATAGATATCACGCAAATAAAGGAGAACACATAATTTCAAAACCTTTTTGCTATCTCGTATTGGTTGTTTGACGCCGAAAGTGACAGTGTTGGCAGTCTATTTAAATTTTATTGTTAAGTTTTATATATCTCTTGATTTTTTTTATATTTGATATTTTATTGATATTTTGTTCGCTGCCAGGTATTTTCCGATAAATTTGGGTCAATTTATGTAAGCAAGTTTTGTACAAGGAGTCAATGAAACTGCTTTTTGTGAAGAACAACGCAATCCTTAAAGCTCTTATGAAAGCTACTATTTCCAATGTATACTTTTATCTTGACCTTATTAGCGACTTGACAAATAAGTAAATTAAATAATAAAAAATATTTATATAATAAAGACAATTTTTCCCATCTCTTCCTTCAGCTTAAAAAATGTGGAGTGGTAAAATGAGAAATTCAGCGCAGCTCTGATCAATTTTGGTATCGGCCATAGACGTAGGCCATTGAAGAAGTTTGATGAAATAAGATGAGGAAAGGTGAAATCTGTATAAAATTTGCATAATTAATTATATTTTTTATATAATAAATAATTGATATATTTTTTTATATAAAATCCTTTCCTCCTGAGTGCTGGAGAATGGACAACAATAGGCCAAATCCTTAATTTTGAACAACAGGTGCAGCCTTATAAAAACCTGGGTTTTTCTTCGAAATCAGTGTCAAGCTATGAAGTATTCGTTTTGAATAACTCTGTAGTCCCCATGCATTACTTAATGAGGTTTTTAGATCTGTACAGCTTTATGAAATAGCATAGTTATTAAAAGGCCTTAATTAAAAAAAAGAGAGGGTCTCAGATTTCCTTCACAACTAGGCAACATGGCCAATTTTCTTGTCAATGACATTTTGGGTAATGAAACGAATCACTTATTTTTCGAAGTGCTACTAAGAAATTGACATTTGTTTTGTCCAAAAGAGTTTCGTAGATTATTCTCATATTCGTTGCCGTACCCTTTTTTACAACGAAAAGCTTTTAAAATCAGAAAACCTAATCGGGTCCTCGTTCGACGCCGTCATCTACTCCTAATCGATACAGAAATGTCGGCCGACCTTATTTTATCTCGGAACCATGTTTCCTGCCTGCTAACATGAACGATGGCACTCCAAAATTGATATACTATTTTTCAAATTTTAAAAGAATCGGTTGACTTTGAGCTTACTAAACTGTAACAACCAAGGAATTGATTTAAAATAACAAACTAATATAATTGTAAATTTGAAAACAAGATTCGCATTATGGTTTGCATTTTTTTTTATTTATATGTTTACGCACTCCGTATAAAGTGCCTTTCAAATAGGCTTCAATTTTACTAAAAATAATAATCGCGTGTTCAAAACTGTATTTTTCCAAATATCCAAACTTGGAAATTGTAGTTTAGCTTGGCCAATTCTACTCTTTAAACCTAATTGCCCAATTTCTCAAGGTTTTTCTTTTAAGTTTAAGTTAAAGTTATAGCAAATGATTTTTTAGAAATACTTCCCGAGGTCCGACTGCATCGAGCTTTCACAGATTATATGCGTGAGATGAACTTTAATATCCTAACAAATTTAGGAAGTTTTATTTTATTTCTATTATTTATTTTATATGCTGCGAGTACCATACATAAAATGATAAAATCTTAAACAAATATCCAGTACATTATCAAAAATCATCGAGGTCAAAAGTTTGTGTGTTGTGCGTTCAAGTATTTTTTGAAGACACCAACGGTTTTCGAGATAAATTTATTTTTCTACGGCAAATAGAAATTCGGTTTTTGAATCCTTAAAAACTCAACCCTCAAGTCTCCCGTTTTCAACAAATTCTGTTACGGGACAATATCGTAAAATTCGAAATTCGAAAAACAGCTGAAAATCGCGAAAAAAATGTTACAGTTTAAAAACAGTGTTAGATTTGATAGTGTTATACGAGCCCTAACAACTAATTGTTCGGACGATGTACGAAATAATAAGAAAGCATATTTATACTTATTTTAAATTGATTTTTTTTATGAATTTGAATGAATTGTTTTTTATTTCACAGAAATTACATAAAAAAATATCAAAAACATACCGAATTTGCTGACAAATAAATATTCGGACGCATTTAAATCTTTTACTTTAAATCGAACATTTCGCGGCAAAAACAACTTTTATGCGTTTTGGCATGGAATCTACCAAAGTCTTGCAATATTCAGGGGTGAAAGTGTTCCAAATTTCGGTGATTTTTGCCTTTAATGTTTGAACTGTACGCTGAGGATTGTAACGCAAAGACTTTTTCATCCGATGCCGTAAAGTTTCAATAATATTCAAGTTTGGGCTGCTTGATGGCCACGATAAAACTTTCATATTAAGGTCCCCAAACCACTTTTTGTTGTTATCGCAGTATGGCAGGACGCACCGTCTTGTTGAAATATAAAATTTTCATTTCCAAAAGTTCGTTCTATTGACGGAATCAAACTTCTTGATAAAATTTGTTGGTATTTTTCTGTATTTTCAGTACCATCAATGAACTCGTAGTTGCCAACCCCTGTACCACTGATACATCCCCATATCATAACACCCTGGGGAAATTTTAACGTTCGCTTTAGACAACCTTTGTGAAAGGCTTCTGATTTTGTACGAATCACCCTTTTTCGAAAATCGCCTACACACACATCAAATTTGGATTCGTCGCTGAAGATAACGTTACTCCACCTTTCCGTTGTCCAGGATATTTTAAATTTTGCCCAATCCAAACGTTTTTTCTTTTGAATAGACGTGAATAATGGTTTTTCCTTTGCCTTTAACAAAAGTAGATCATAGAATATTAATAATTTTTATAGTGAAACAGGAAAAATTGTAAACTTACCTTATAAAAACTCAAACCAGACTTATGCATCCATTGTCTACAACATTCCCTGGAGAAATTTAAGTATGCCTCGTGATTCTATTGGGCTTGAATTTGTCGTAAGGCGCTTCGTCTGCTAGTTTTACAAATCTTGACCAGAATACGACGATCTCTTTCAGTGATTTTACGGGGTCGGCCTCAACTTTTACCACGAACGCTAACACTAGCTGTCTCTCCATACTTTTTTATAATATCCCCGACTGTTGATTTTGCAATACTCAAGTCATTTGAAATTTTTTGCATTGATTTACCTCTGCAGTACTGAGATATGATTATTTCTCGCACTTTTTTGTTTGTTACAACATCACGCGTCATTTTCTTATCAACTATTATACAAACTTGAAAGATACAACCCGAACTGACATCTCATTTATCTAAGGACGCTACATTTTACAATCAACGCATGGGTAGCATTGATTTCTTGGTTAATAAACATTCGCGTCCGAATATTCATTTGTCAGCAAATTTGGTACGTTTAAATAAAATAATTCATTACGATAGCACTTTCTGTGCTAAATTTTTTTTAAATAGATATAAAAATGTTTTTTTTATCTTTTTTTACATCGTCCGAACATTTAGTTGTTAGGGCTCGTATAGAGTGATATAGTCGGTACGATTTGTAATGGCATAATCGATCGTAAAACCAAGAGTGCCACAGTATTTTACCTGTTTCCAGTCGTATACTAAGAATAGAAAAATTCACTCATGTACCTGCCAGTGTTTTATCTTTTACAAATACCGGATAAGCCGCGTTTTAATTATGAAAACCAAATTATCATAAGTTTCTTGATGTACATTGCCCTACCTAAATATCCGCATATAATTAAGAAACTGATCAATTATTACATAGAAAATAGATGAATCCATCTCTTACTGCCCAGGAATGTATTCGTGATCGTTAGTGATCAGATAGATATTTAGGGCGGAACAACATCTGTTAAGTAAAAGTGAATCAATATGAACAATCGATTTTATTCTGACATTTTATTGCCGACGCTGCCATCACATACCATACCGACTATAGCTATAAATTCGTGTAATAGTGATAGCAGCAAATTAGCGAAAGATAATATAAATAAGCAAATACATTTTAGGAGCACGTTTTATTTATTTATTTATTTGCAAACGCAACAAGGAGCGGAACGAAAGAGATTTGTGTCTGTTCACTTCAAGGATCATATATATTAGAAAATTTTGAAAAAATGGGTTTTAAAATTCAAGATGACAAATGACAATATTTCAGAACCTCAAAAATAATTTCCAGCATTTTTTCTTTTCCGAGATAATTAATACTTTTTTTTTCGAAACGTTAGGACCATCCGTTTCCGCTTACCGGTATATCCGGCAGAACCACTCGCAAAATTCTGAAAACAATAAGTTTGGAGTCCTTGATTTCTGAATTTTTATCGATTTTCAATAATGAACTTTTTTATTGCTAGCTTACAATTAAGAGGTAGAGGGAGATAAACAATACTTGGACAAAACGTGATTTTAAAAGTTCGGAATTATTATAAAAGCAAAAAATATACTAATATTGAAAGAAATTTCCAGTACGGATTAATTAATTAATTAAAAGCTATAACTTAATGTTTTATATATGAAAATGTTGGACTGTTTTTGCCGCTGCGAAACTGGAGGAAAAATCTCAACACGAGCCCTAAAGACAAGTACATTTGTTCCATTTTTTTCGCTAAAACTGATGCACTAAAATGGTTTTATTGCTCTAAGGCTATAATTAATACAATTTTTGTACAGCTAATAATAAAGGGGCGGTATTTAATTTTTTTGTGAACACCTTTGTTCCATTTGGGAGAGTCAAAACCGCGTAGAAATGAAAGAAATCACAAAATGTCGAGAAAGCACCATCGCTGTTCATGTAAGATCGTGTGCATTCTTAACCGGCAGGTGCAACCCACTTTGTACTTCAACTGGTTTAAAATCCAAGTTGGGAAACCGACTTTCGTTTTGCAGATGGTTTATAACATTTCGATTTAAAAAAACTGAATAAAATAAACGACGCCTTTATTACTCAAGAGTCTGGGGTAAATATAAAATTAGTTACGGCGTTACAAAGCGCCATTATATATGTAAAATCACTCGGCGGTAGCAGATCAATGACGTGCTAGTTGTCGTCCGCTGTACCGTCATTTACATTTAATTATAGTAATTTTTGTATTCCGCTAGACCACTTCAGAAATAGGCACCTGATTGCATTAAATTAGCTGTCCTATAGGCAGGAAATTTGCTTCTTTGTACTGTAAGTCATAGATTTATAGAAATTTCGTGTGTGGTGCTCTTGGACTTCAGCAAGGCGTTCGATACGCTAGATCACACTCAAAAAAGTTGAGTATTTTGGACTGAGATACTCAGCTGTTCATTTTTTTAAGAGTTGTTTAGTAGACCAATGCCAGAGAATAGAGCTGGGTGGTAATGTTTTTAGTTTTGTTGCTACTAAGAAAGGTTAATGTTGTTATTGCTTTTAGTCTATACAGCAGACTTTTCGTATCAACTCTCAAATATTGCATATCTCATCAATATGCTGACGACATGCTTAAAAGTATTCTCACGACGAACATTGGATTAAAACTGTGTGAGAGTCTAATGCTATCGATCTTGGGGTATGGAGAGATTGTTTATAGGCCGTGCCTTCACTCTGCACCTTGCACCTTGGCACTATAGTATATTTCATTGAAAACACTGCAGAGCCCTTTTATTTATTTAATAAAATGTTAAAAGGATCCAATATCCACCAGCGTGTTACATGGTACCACGAGTTGTATCATATTCTAATCACAATACTGCAACGTTTCCGGGATCTTTCACTTATAACTCTACTAAAGTTTATAATTGCTTCTGCTAAGTCGTTTATAAATAAGTTTAAATATGTATTGTGCATAAGGAGAGAATGAGTCCCTTCATCCCTTCATATAAATAGTAAATCAAGTTTCTTTTTTTCAAATTATTTATGATTGTTGAATTATATGTTCCTTTGTGGTCTTCAAGTTACAGAGCCAAATTGAAAATAACGCATTTTCAGGTACCCCTTGCATCTTAACTATCAGATAACTAATCGAAAGTATGAAAACTGTATGTTATATAACTTTTCCGGTATTTTTTTAATGGAACGCCGTGTATATTTTTAGACCATAAACTTCCTCTTTTTTACCCTTTTAATGTACTTTTTCTGAGAAACAAGCAAATAAATGGAAATTTTCGAAAATTCATAATTAATGACCATAGTTTATGGGAACATACAAAAACAAACATCAAATATTCCGAGCGATTTTTGGATGGACATACAGCAGTTTATTTTCATTCTTTTGTTATTTTCGTTTGATTGATACTTATCTCTTTCTTTTTCTAACGACAGTTAATAAAAATTATGAAAAAAAAAGAACGTTTTTTGGCAAAATTGAAGTATAAGGTCATACATTTCCTCCAGGAATTGTCTAAAGACAATCCACATCGGCGGATATAATTTTGTTGTTTTTTTATTTAATCTAATTCCAAATATCCCGAGTTATATCCCCTTTTGATTAAGGAATTTTTGTTTGAATACTTTCGTTAATAGACACAGTTACCGATGTTGGTGGAAATATTATACGGTTTTTATTTGGCAATAACATTCTCACCGGTGAAAAATATTATACACTTTTGAGTACGCAAGTTATCCCCCAATTAGCTTTGCCATATCCGAACATTAGAAATGGCGATAGAAAAAGTTCATTCAACGGAAGATTTAAATTGTTGCTTTTGGTGCCACCTTAAAACTAAAGTGTACCGGGTGATGATTTATAATGACCCCCCACCCCGCCCATTAACTTTTTTATTTATCGTTAGCGCTACAGGTTTTATCTGCACATACAAATTCTGCACATTTCTTGTCCTATGTCCTATACCCAAATCCAAAAGTTTTTGAAATATATGCGCATTTAATATAAAAGAAACATTCAAAAATAAAATAATACTCTAGAATTTATAATTTATATCTTAGGTGGCTTAGAAGTAGGTCGTCACCAAGGAACAAAATGTTTATTTATAGTTAACAGTTACCATTTACTGATTTAGAAAAACTTACGTTATTTTTATTATATTATTTTGAAAGAGAAAAACAATTAATTTTGGAAATGTTTGTTAAAGCAAGGTGTAATTAACCCACGAATGCACGCCCCAGTTAAAAAACCTTTCATGGAATCTATAAAAAATTCAAATATTTTTATAGAAAAATATCGGAACGTCTGAGGTAGGAGTTTATTGACAAAAAAATCATCGTCCGGGAAGATTCAAACAACTCCCAAAAAAGTAAGATGCAAGGTATTCAAAATTAGGCCCACCAAAATATTAACTCTCAACTATCGAGAAACAAGGCTAGAGTTTTGCTATACAATTTTGGAAATAATGCGTATTTAAAAAAACGTTTTTTGGACCGACGAGCCATCAACCAGTGGTAAGATAAATCTGAAAAACCGCAGGCAGTGGGAGACAGTAAATCCTCATTGGTCATTGCTACAGGGAATTTCAAATTCAAGGACGTTAATCTGTAAATGTGTGGTGTGCATTTGATCGACGTTACTTCAAACCCTAATGGTTATCTAAATTTTCTTCAGAACGAATTTGAAAACTATATGGAGCAACTAAGAAACCTTATCTTTCAACAAGATGACGCTTCCCCTCAGTGTTGTATTTGTTAAAGACTATTTAAATGGAAAATTTAATGTATTGGAAAAGATGGAACAATAAAATGGCCACCCAACAGTTCTCACCTGACGCCGCTAAACGCAAATACCATCGAAAACAGAGAGCTTGTAAAAAACCTGATTAAAGCAGAATTCCAAATTCTAAATAAAGAATGTCCCAAATCTATCACTGTCACTTTAAAAAGGTTAGCGAAAACATACATCAGATGCATTGAAAAAAATGGGGAACCAGTTGAACAATTCCATTTGTAAAACTAATTACCTATATATTATTCCTACCTAATAAAAGTGCGTACACATTGGTGCGCTGCGCCGCGACCGTGCCGTGCGCTCACCGATTCGTGTAATTAGTACGGGTTTGCAACAGCTAAAAGAGATAAAAGATGTTCTCTGTTTTCCGTGCGCTTTTATTGAGTTTTTGGCGATTGCGTGGTAATGGAGTGTCCAGAAAATAATTTTAATAAGCTCATCGATGCCTATCAAAGTAAACAGATTTCAAACCTAACATTAGATCAGTGCCATGTATTTTTTGAAAATATCAGTACGCCACCAAAATCGTTTTCTTTATTACTTTTTTTTAAACTTGTCATTAAGAGAGCTGCATTACTCATCATTAAAATTGCGTAGTTCTCGTCGCGTGACAGAGACATGATTACAATTGAATGTTCAATGCGCGTTTGCGGGTTTTCTATGGATCGTGGCAGGTTCGTTGGAATAACAATGCAACAACGAACGCCGAACGCTCGGCGCGCGCTCGCTGAGTTCACGCCCCAGCGCCCTAATGTATACGGACTTTAAATTATAAGTTCTAGAATATTTTTAATGTTGGTTTAAATTAATAAATATTTTGATAATTATTGAATTTAGTTATGGGATATAGATATCAGGATATAATTAGGTATTAGGATATAGTATTTTGGATTTTTTTTTTGAAATGGAGATTTTATTATGCGTATAATATATCTGTCACTGGTTTCTGTAACACCCCGTACACATAAAAATATATCTTGCAAATAGCTTACCATTTTTTGAACTACTTTTGCATTTGACATTTTTTTCCCCAAACGTTAAATAAAAAGGTAAAAACAGGGGGACATTACAAAGTCACCATCTTAGTTGACTTAGAAGAGCGGTCAACGATCGAAATTAGAACTATAACGCCGAATATTCTCCAAAACACCGTATAGGAATTTGCCTATCGCTTAGGACATCGTCAAGTAACAGATGGACGTCAGTTTCATCTTATATTAAAATAAGCACCTTTTTTCTTAGTTTTTAAAGATTTTTTGTTGTTACTTAAGTTTACTAATTTGTTAGAATCTTTCGCTTTCTGTCATTTTGCAAGAACGGTTGAATTTGGGTTAGGTCCAGTCAAACAAGAAGTTTGCTTAAATCCTTTCTAAATGCCCCAACGATTAAGCGAAAAAGACCACGCCCTTATTTTAACATTTGTGGACTATTTCACTCGATAAAAAAATGCGAGAAACCGCTTTTACTATAAAATCCTGTACACAATGTAAGTATTTACTGTCTCCATACTTGAAATCATCTCATGCATTATATATATTAGATCGGTGCATAAGCTTGTTTCTGGAGACATCAAAACTAATTATCAACATAAAGTTTAAAGTTCGGACCAGTTATATATTTTTCCAAATGAATAATATAATTTGTGTCACTGCTTCTTTGAGTGTAAAGTCGAAAAACTATATAACTTTTTCGTGGGAGAACTTATCACAATAGAATCCTTTCGCAAAAATTTACACCAAAACGATAGTATTAATTAATGTAGTATCTTTGACAAGTAGACTTTTTCTGACCTGTGAGCAGAGATAAAAATTTAATTTTTTACCCACAGAAACTCTTATTTACATTGGGAAAAAGTTAGCATCGGAGAATGGCCATTGTGTTTTGCGGCGTCTGCCTTATATTGGCAATTTAATGCGAAAGAGATGGTTTGGTCAGACTGTAAACGACATCATCAACTCCGTAACATCTGACGCTGTACTGCGTTTATTGACTGGATTACTTAGTCAAGTAAAATAAAAATAATTTTATTTCTGATGGAGTATTCATAATACTTTGTTTCAGGTTTCCATTAAAAAATGGATACGTCAGGCTTGGTAAAGGGATAAAATGATCGATGCATCTAATATTCTCCCAGTTGTTATCGATATGATACGAATCAGACTCGAAGGAAGGTACTTTTTCGACGATAACTAGTTTTTGTTACACTTTTTTGAACTTTGCCTTATGAGTTTTCGTTCTTTTTGTTGTTGAAGGCAAAAGCATTGGGAGTTTTCAAAACTAACCTATCTAATTGATATTTGTTTTTGTCCGTTTGTATAAATACGTCACTGAACCCAGCTGTCATAATCTCACTATAACAAAAAGATAATGCAATTTCTTGCGAATGACCGTTACATGAGCGTTATTCTGGTGGGTTCTATCATTTATACAAAGACGACTAACGTCCACGTTTCAAAGTTCCTGTCTTTGCTTGCTTCGTTGGAACGGACAATTGACAATCGATTTTTTTTTAATTACATTAACTCGTTACTTAATCGTATAAAATTCACTATCGAGATTGAACAGGAAAACTCTATTAATTTGTTAGACTTAACTATTACGAAAGCGCAAAACAAATTAGATTTTTCAATATATCATAAACCTTCACACACCGACACAGTCATACATAACAACTCAAATCACCCTTACACACACAAAATGACTGCGTTTAACTCTTTTATACACAGACTTCTTAATACGCCACTCTCAACACAAAATTACAACAAAGAACTTAATATCATTAAACAAATTTCATCCAACAAGGCTACAATCCGTCCATTTTAGATAAAATTATAAATAAAAAACAAATACAGACAACAGTAAACTGTATTTATCCGAAACCTAATACAGAACACAAACAATTTAAAACAATTACATACATAGGTGAAGCTAGTGAAAAAGTTTCAAAACATTTGTCAAAATGTGGTTTAAAAATAGCTTTCAGAACTAACAACAGAATAGGAAAATATTTAAAAAACAATAAAACGAAATGTCGAAAATCCCAAAAATCAGGTGACTACAGGTTGAAATGTGGATCTCGTCCTAAAATTTATATTGGACAAATAGGTAGATCCTTCAAGAAATGCATTAACGAACATAAAAGAGCGTTTAAAAACAATAGTCTAGATTCTAATTATGTTACACACTTAAACACAGAAAAACACATTTTTGACGACAATTTTGATATATTACGTACAGCTACAAAAAGTAGAAAATTAAATTTATTGGAAGCCATGGATTTTAACAAAATGAGACATTCAAATGTATTTCTTAATGATCAATTAGATTTAAATACCTCTCCTTTATTGAACTTAAATTCTCCCAAAAACATTAATTAAGGTTTTATGGTCATTTTGCGGTATATATAGTAGCAGGTAGTTTGTAAATATTACATTTGAAAAAGACACGGCGTCTGTCTTTTAGTTCTTATTTATTTTGATAAATGCATTTTCATCAAGTAAAAGCCAGCTCAGTTCAAATTTCAAAATTCCTTACAAAATTGAATTTCCATTCTACTTTAAACTACTGAATTGATTAAAATCGGAACGCATCTATTAATGGCAATATAGGTAAGCATACTGATCATTTTTGATTACGTCACTATAATGTTGAAAACGTACCCTGTCTATTTAAAATAAGAAATGTTGATAGAGAAGGGAAAAATCATAAATGTGGCAATGTCGCCGATGTCACCATTGTATGCATCCTAATTAGAAACCTCCGCATCCCACCAGTCCCAGAGTGTCTTTTTGCGCGATATATTTAACTGTAGGCCCCATTAGTGTCAGTCGATTTCTATTCCACGAACTACACAATTACGAAGTTTCAAATTCGTACAAATTTCAAACCGCCGGCCGCTTGCAATTCGACATCCGAAACGCGATATCAAATCACAGTCACATAAAGTAAACTTACTTCACCCGTAGTCGTAGAATATTAACGAAAACAACGACGGGGTAAAACTCGCTTCATTAGTTTACATCCCCAAAGCCATCCGTCAGGGTTGGAAGACCTGCGGGATCTCGCGCACCTACCCGAGCCGCCTCCGCGATAGTTTAAGCGGGGTTTAATGTGTTTATAGACGAAGGGTTCGTAGGTTATCACATTTGATGCGATAAAACTACGGTCGGAAGGGTCTGGGGCCGGGATGATGCAGAATGTTGTTTATAATGGGAATAATAATAGGTTTATTGTTCGATGTTTGTACGGGATATTCTGACGCGGAACAGAAAAAGTTGTCATCAACATTTTAGAAGTTCGTGGGTTTATATTTTGGGCAGCTAATATTCGAACGTGCAGTAATTCAAATCGAATGATGACCCGTAAAATATGTATTTTTTAAATGGAACACCCTACTTCAACTTGCAAAAAAAAACGATAGCGCCATTATTTTATTTGATACTAGCGTTATTCGAAGACGACGTGAAGGATATTCGCAACACAATTTAAGTTAGAAATACTAAAAGGATGTCGAACTTCCATTGTCTTTATTTTTAACTTGCACAACGTTTCGCACAGTTGTATCACTACCCGTTATCAAGTGTAAACTCGAAACTTTAAAGTAGTTTTTTACGTATATCCTGATCCCGATTTTTTAAATAGCACACCATTAATATTTATTTTGTATTATTATTTCTGATAGATCTTACAAAAACCTACACCTTTTATTAGGTTGGTTGTATATAGTCCGTCTCAATATTAATCGTGTTGGCTTTCCACTTTTAACGACGTTATAACCTATTGTTATCCTCTGTCGTTGAGCAATCCATGAGGCACGTCCCCGGGTGGCGGATAGGGGAGCCCAGGCTCTCACGGGCCTGGGTGACTCGGAATAATGAAGCATGAGGAGGTAAAATACAATAGGACTAACAAATAATCAGTCGTGGACCAGCCTACCCTGCCCAGCTGTCGTGTGGGGCTTGCACAGGGTATAACGGTGCCAACTGGCCTTTAGTCGGTTGATAAACCATGCGTCGGGTGCCGGCTCCAAAGGCCGACCTTGTTCTTGATCTTATGTGTTCCTGGAATGTTAACTTGGAGTCCAACCAAGTACTTGACGTTTCCGCTTGCAGGAGGAGACCCCATCCATCGAAATGTTGAGGTTACGCTTCACCTTCCTTTTCCTGGTGAAGATGACCATCTCCACCTTGCCAGGATTGACAACTAACTTGCGTTCAGGAGCCCCTGCATCCTTCTCACGTCCGTCCCCTGTGTCATTATCATAAGGTCATCTGCATATGCCTGGGCATAGACCCCGTGTTTTTCCCTCAGAATATGCAATATTTCGTTCACCACTAGGCAACACAGGAAGACCCCACCCTGTGGACAGCCCCGTGATGAGCCGATTGGGTCCCACCCAGTCTTGCCTCAACCCTCCGGTCGGTTAGCATGGAGCGGATCCATTTTGCAATAGTCGTCCCCACTCCAGTACGCTCCACCGCCCTGTAGATCGAGTACAGCGAACACGCACACCGACAGCCGTCCCGAGCCCATACCCTCCTCCAACCTGGAAGTCAGATGGTGAAGAGCCGAACCCACAGACACGCCGCTTCGGTACGCATGCTGAGCTAGCTCTAAAGGGGCTTCCAGCTCCACCCAGTCCCTCAGATACCGGTCCACAAGTCTCTCCAGAGTTTTCATAATGAAACTGGTGAGGCACACGGGCCGGTATGACTTCGAGTCCGTGTAGTCGTTCTTTCCTATCTTGGGGATATACACTACCCTGCTGTGTCTCCACAGCTTGGTCACGTATGGACGCAATGGACACTCTGAACAGATTCATCAGCGAGCTGATCAGGAGACCTCCGTTCGTTTGCAGCAGAGCCGGAAATACTCCATTTCCGCTCGCCGACTTAAAGGGGCCAAAGCTGTCAATAGCCCATCTCAGCCTACAATTCGTAATCACTCTACTTGCCGTGGTGTAGTCGCATCTAAGACGACCCCTGGCTTCAGCATTCCCCCCTGTGTTCGGATCGGCGGACCCTGGGAAGCGCGTGGTCAGTAACTGTTGTAGCCCCAGTCTTCCCGCCGGGTCACTTTTGAGTACCCTAAGGAGCCTAGCCGCGTCCGGGGTACTCATTACTCCGTCGCAGTGGCCCCTCCAGGCTTTCCTCTGTGATACCCGTAGTTTTTTTTGTACTGTCTACGGATCACCTTATAGAGATCCCAGTCTGCTCGCCGAGTGCCCTGCTTTGACACGGGCAAGATTTGGAGTCTTCTGAACGGCCCTCATCGATCCGGACTCAGTGCACGGTATTGGGCCAAAGGACCTTCTATACGAGGGGCAACATTCTGCACGCCATCTAGCACGATCTGGAGGCACAACGGGCCCATGTGTTGGCCTAAGTGCTTGATCTCCCGCGGGGCGCCCCCCTTTAATACCTATACCAATACCTATTGTTATTGGGTAAAGCCAGGCAGGGGTAGGCCAGGTATATTACTTTCTGATATATTTCTTGTGTATTGACCACTTGTGATAGTTTTGAATTATCGTGTGCGTTTCGAATGAGTTATTATTAAGTTAGATTTACGAGAATATAACGACGTTGCGTCGAAATCATTTGTCGCTTGATGCAAAACAAGTTGTGGAAAATGTCTATGAAACTTTAATCAGTAGAGGACTTATTATTATACAAGAAGCTTTTAAAGAAAACTCTCTGCTTACAAAAAATGCAATACTCTCGATAAGGGATATTATTAATAGCCAAGAATTGAAGCAAGGGAATAAACTCACTGTATTGTGATCAGGACCTAATATATTCTTTTTCAAAGCGAAGTTTTTCCTACCTTAGATAAACTAAAAAATAAGCTAGAAGAAGATGAAACCAATATAAATATAAGCCGTGCCACCCTTCATGGAGTAGTTTGTAACAAGCGATTTAGGTACCGCAAAATAGACAAAAGGCATCACAAAGATTACTCACAAAGATTTAATTACCTTCAAGAAATTAAAAGATATAGATTAAACCATAGATTCAGATCCCATAACTTCCACATTGCGGCACAAGCCAGCACGATGAAAATTGAGACAGACTCTACCTATTTTTAATAAATTGCTATTTATTTTAGCTTTTCCAAAATTACGAAATCGAAACCACGTGATCAAATATGGCCGCCTAGAGCAAAAAATTATAATAGGTCGGATAGAAAATCATTTCTGTGGTGAGTTTTTAAGTGTTCAAATCGATTTTTGCAGCGTCCTATTTTATGTGTTAGTTATTTGGAGATGAATAGTCATTATTGAAAGCAATTATAGAAACAAAATCTTTGGTGGTGTTTGCCTTATGAAATATTATTTTTTTGTAATATCCACCATTTGTGAATATCGAAATGATAAGTTATTTGGTGTTTTCCCATAGCTTTTACACTTAGGAGCTGATGAAGACTTTTAAGAAGTTATAAGTACTTTGAATCTGTCTTTCTTTTAAAAGTAACGGCATTTTTGTTTAATATGTGAAAAGTGACTTGACAGATTAATTTTTCTGTTTTTAAAAATGAGAGACGATTATTTTTGAAAACCGATCATGCATGTAATGCAACTTATTTAATAAAATTTATTTTGGTGTCAATAAGTTAAAGAAACTAAGTGTAAATTTTAATAAAGCTAAATTGATTCATATAGGTAAGGTTGAGATGGATAAAAATACTTTGCTGGCAGTGAGACGTCACAAGTCGAAGTACCCTAATATATACCCGAGTACCCTAATAACTAGACAATGTCTTCGGTGTTTAATAGGACAGTTTGATGCTAGTGGTAGTATCGAATGTGAAAAACGGAAAGTAGTAAACCGGAATCCTGCCAATGAGGAAATATAATTGTAAATTCTACTTAGGTTCAGTAGTCATCAAGTAGCTAGCTTATACATCCTAGTTTGCTGTTAATCGTACCATTAAAAAACGCAAATATCCCTTCCAATGGAACTCCAAACTCCACCAAGAAATTGTAGAGCGTCTGCACCGTTATAAATGAATGAAGCAATAAGGGTGGATCCAACCAGAAGTACTCCTGCGTGCATGCATGCACTCTAATGAAATGCTCGGGATAGGGATTTTGACATCGAAGCTTGCCATAATGTTGTCCTTGTCTATCCTGAGCGAACATATATATATATACATATATATATATATATATATATATATATATATATATATATATAGTATATATATA
>NW_026844334.1:36087369-36172098 GCF_029955315.1 Cylas formicarius | reverse complement strand
GATCGTAGTTGCGATGTCCCCGTTGGCTGCTGCGCATCGCTCTGCTGTTTGATTATCGTTCTCCACGTGTTGGATAAATGCAGAGCGTCGTCTCTCGTATTGAGGTGTCCGGACTTTTCTATTTCGATGGCCTCTCGTATAATCCTAGTCCTAAAATCAGGAATATTAGCTATTTGTTTGCAAGTGCCGAAATCAATTTTATGGCCTGTCTGATGTTGGTGCTGAAACAAAGCAGATGTTGTTTGTTTGTTTCTTATGGCTAAACGATGTTCCTCGAGCCTGGCTGAAATCCTTCTGTTGGTCTGTCCCACATACGTCAGGCTGCACGATCCGCATGCTACACTGTATACTCCTTGGTTTTCCAGAGTAATTTTTTGTTTTGGGTTTCTTAGTATTGCTCCGATGGTATGGTCAGGTTTGTATGCCGTTGATATGTCGTGTTTCCGTAATATTCGGCCGATTTTGTCAGTAACCCCCTTGATGTATGGCAGGACAGCGATCGATCTTCGTTGGGTCTCGTCCTGCACTCTCTGCTGCGGCTGTTGTTGTTTACTGATTGCCTTGCTGATGGTGCGCCTTTGGTATCCGTTTTGTCGAAGACAGGTACTAATTTTCTTCAGTTCTTTATCTCTGTTCCTCTCGTTTGTGAGCCTGAAGGACCGAGCAATTAATGTATTTGCCACTGCCTGTATCTGTGATGGGTGGTGATGAGATTTAGCGTTCAGATATCTATCAGTGTGGGTTGGTTTTCTATAGACAGTGTGTTCCAAGTGTCCATCTTCGGTCCTTGTGATGTGCACATCTAAAAAGGGCAGACTGTTATCCTCTTCAAGTTCTATTGTAAATTGAATCCTTGGGTGAATGGAATTCAGATGGTCTAGGAATTTCAAAAGCTCCTCCTTGCCAAAAGGCCATACAACAAATACGTCATCAACGTATCTTGTCCATAGTTTTGGCTTCAGATTTGCCTTCTCTATTGCTTTCTTTTCGAAGTAAATCATGAAGAGGTTGGCAATCACAGGTGAGAGAGATGATCCCATTGCTGCTCCATCTATTTGTCGGTAAATTTTCCCGTTGTGCATAAAGTAAGCGTTTTTCAGGCAATGTCTTGACAGATCCATTATGTATGGCGGAAGATCTTCGTTTTCTTCTATAAGCAAGAGTGCCTCTTCTACTGGAATACTCGGGTAGAGGGATTTGACATCGAAACTTGCCATAATGTCGTCCTTGTCCATCCTGAGAGAACCTAAAATCTGAGTGAAATGTTCTGAGTTTTTAACATAGGAATCTGCCTTTTCCACTATAGGCTGAAGTGCACTGGCCAGATGTTTTTCCAGCTTGCATAATGGTGAGTTAAAGGCGCTTACGATTGGACGCAGGGGAACCCCGTCCTTATGGATCTTTGGGAGCCCGTAGAATTTTGGGCAACGACTCGATTTTTCCCTCGGAATAAGTCTCTTCTTTGTATCCTCGTTTATTGATGAATTGAGAATTTTGGACTTAGTTGTTTTTTCCAAATATGTCGTGGGATCTCTGGTGACTAGTTTGTATATTGGGTCGTTCAAAATATCCTCCAATTTTGCATTATAATCCGACGTATTCATGACGACAGTGGCATTTCCTTTGTCTGCTGGCATTATTAGAATGTTTTCGTTTTTGTTTAGATTCCTTAAGGCTTGCATTTCTTCTCTGCTTAAGTTTGGTTGCGGTGGTTTTGACTGTCTTAAGACTCTGGCGACATCTTGCCTAATTAACTCCGCATCTTGCTCGTCTATGTTGGAAAGACTTGCTTCGACGTTGGAAACGATCTCTTCGACGGGTACTCTTTTTGGAGCTATTGCGTAGTTAAATCCTTTATTCAGTACGCTGACTTCTGTATCGGAAAGATGGTATGCTGAAATATTATGAACTGTGCTGCTTCGGTTTGTATTTGGCACTTGTCCTGATTTTTTGGAATTTGACTGAAGGATTTCTAATTTCTTCCACAGTTTTTTTGACGTGATGTCCTTGTCTTTCTCAGTGCGCCATGATGTTAATAATTCTATGCGGTCCCACAGCAACTGATGGATCTTGTTGCTCAGTTTCAGGTGGAGTCTGAAAAGTTGTAGCTCAGTCTCACTAATTTCGTACCGGGTCCGCCTGATCTGGTCTTGGAGTAGGGCCTTGCTAGCTTTGTCCAGGATAGCTTGTGTCTTTCTGGTGTGTGTATGATAAGACAACCTTGTAAATGTTGGCAGCAAGTTCTGGTTGCGGCAGTTTTTAAGAAAATTCAAGTTGCACAGCGAAATAACCCTCCTTTGTCTTAGTTTTTCATAACACTTGGTGGCTGTAAAGGTCTCCTTCCCGTAAAGGTGTATGATATTCTCACGTATTGATTCACGGATGGAAAAATATGATGACACTATATTCCGGGATATCATCCGTTCGCTCGTTGAACTCCGACTGGAATCCTGCATCCGACTGGAATCCTGCAAATCCTGCATCCGACTGGAATCCTGCAGACGTTTCGCCAAAATCTCACTTGGCATCTTCAATGCTCGCGCTCCGAAAACACTTCGAACACTGGGAGGTTATCGGCGGTGCGTGCGGTATTTATACTCTGCGCCGGAGATGGTAACGGTGCTGCTTGTGCGTGGGGGGAGGTGGCTCCGCTCCCTGAATTGTCGCGTTGTTAATTTCGCCCGATCGTAGTTGCGATGTCCCCGTTGGCTGCTGCGCATCGCTCTGCTGTTTGATTATCGTTCTCCACGTGTTGGATAAATGCAGAGCGTCGTCTCTCGTATTGAGGTGTCCGGACTTTTCTATTTCGATGGCCTCTCGTATAATCCTAGTCCTAAAATCAGGAATATTAGCTATTTGTTTGCAAGTGCCGAAATCAATTTTATGGCCTGTCTGATGTTGGTGCTGAAACAAAGCAGATGTTGTTTGTTTGTTTCTTATGGCTAAACGATGTTCCTCGAGCCTGGCTGAAATCCTTCTGTTGGTCTGTCCCACATACGTCAGGCTGCACGATCCGCATGCTACACTGTATACTCCTTGGTTTTCCAGAGTAATTTTTTGTTTTGGGTTTCTTAGTATTGCTCCGATGGTATGGTCAGGTTTGTATGCCGTTGATATGTCGTGTTTCCGTAATATTCGGCCGATTTTGTCAGTAACCCCCTTGATGTATGGCAGGACAGCGA
The DNA here is from genome assembly GCF_029955315.1 of Cylas formicarius. Taxonomy (NCBI): domain Eukaryota; kingdom Metazoa; phylum Arthropoda; class Insecta; order Coleoptera; family Brentidae; genus Cylas; species Cylas formicarius. The sequence continues at coordinate 36,168,916 of NW_026844334.1, read as the reverse complement.
TCGATCTTCGTTGGGTCTCGTCCTGCACTCTCTGCTGCGGCTGTTGTTGTTTACTGATTGCCTTGCTGATGGTGCGCCTTTGGTATCCGTTTTGTCGAAGACAGGTACTAATTTTCTTCAGTTCTTTATCTCTGTTCCTCTCGTTTGTGAGCCTGAAGGACCGAGCAATTAATGTATTTGCCACTGCCTGTATCTGTGATGGGTGGTGATGAGATTTAGCGTTCAGATATCTATCAGTGTGGGTTGGTTTTCTATAGACAGTGTGTTCCAAGTGTCCATCTTCGGTCCTTGTGATGTGCACATCTAAAAAGGGCAGACTGTTATCCTCTTCAAGTTCTATTGTAAATTGAATCCTTGGGTGAATGGAATTCAGATGGTCTAGGAATTTCAAAAGCTCCTCCTTGCCAAAAGGCCATACAACAAATACGTCATCAACGTATCTTGTCCATAGTTTTGGCTTCAGATTTGCCTTCTCTATTGCTTTCTTTTCGAAGTAAATCATGAAGAGGTTGGCAATCACAGGTGAGAGAGATGATCCCATTGCTGCTCCATCTATTTGTCGGTAAATTTTCCCGTTGTGCATAAAGTAAGCGTTTTTCAGGCAATGTCTTGACAGATCCATTATGTATGGCGGAAGATCTTCGTTTTCTTCTATAAGCAAGAGTGCCTCTTCTACTGGAATACTCGGGTAGAGGGATTTGACATCGAAACTTGCCATAATGTCGTCCTTGTCCATCCTGAGAGAACCTAAAATCTGAGTGAAATGTTCTGAGTTTTTAACATAGGAATCTGCCTTTTCCACTATAGGCTGAAGTGCACTTTACAGCCACCAAGTGATATGAAAAACTAAGACAAAGGAGGGTTATTTCGCTGTGCAACCTGATTTTTCTTAAAAACTGCCGCAACCAGAACTTGCTGCCAACATTTACAAGGTTGTCTTATCACACACGCACCAGAAAGACACAAGCTATCCTGGACAAAGCTAGCAAGGCCCTACTCCAAGACCAGATCAGGCGGACCCGGTACGAAATTAGTGAGACTGAGCTACAACTTTTCAGACTCCACCTGAAACTGAGCAACAAGATCCATCAGTTGCTGTGGGACCGCATAGAACCAGTGTTCGAAGTGTTTTCGGAGCGCGAGCATTGAAGATGCCAAGTGAGATTTTGGCGAAACGTCTGCAGGATTCCAGTCGGATGCAGGATTTGCAGGATTCCAGTCGGATGCAGGATTTGCAGGATTCCAGTCGGATGCAGGATTTGCAGGATTCCAGTCGGAGTTCAACGAGCGAACGGATGATATCCCGGAATATAGTGTCATCACATTTTTCCATCCGTGAATCAATACGTGAGATATATATATATATATATATATATATATATATATATATATATATATATATATATATATATATATATATATATATATATATATTCTCACGTATTGATTCACGGATGGAAAAATGTGATGACACTATATATATATATATATATATATATATATATATATATATATATATATATATATATATATATATATATATATATATATATATATATATATATATATATATACTACAAGGTACCTACATTTTGAATCGAACCACCCTATTCCCAAAAAAAAAAATCTGTTGAGGTCTGGCAGATAGGGCAATTATGCTGTCCGATCCTGAATTTAGAAAGGATGGGTTAGAAAAAGCCAGGCGCGCACTTAAACAATACTGTTACCCGCAAATTAGACAACATTTTTTAAAAAAGAATTGATAAATTCTACAACGGTCTTCAACATAACCACAAATTTCAAAACAATAAAACAAAATTACCATTACCATACATTGCAGGCCAATCCGAAACCATCCATGGTATTCTAAAGGAACATGACATCAAAATAGGTCATAAAGGTCATAAGGGTCACAATTTGAAAAAAACAATTTTTCTCTAAAATTAAAGCAAAAATACCAGATGAAAAAAGAAGTAACATAGTTTATGAAATTCCATGTTCAGGTTGCGCTGGCGTGTACATTGGACAAACGAGTCAGTATCGCAAAAATATAATGAATGGGCACAAATTTGTCAAAACCAACAAAACAGCTATTCATACACACTGTAGTTAAACAAAACATTCATTCAATTTTCAAAATGTAAAGATACTGAAAACAGAGCCTAATACTAAAAAAAAGAGAACTCTACGAATCGATAGAAATCCAAAAAACCAAAAATCCATAAACTTTAAAACCGACAAAAAATGCCTTTGTAAAATTTACCATACAATTCTAATTTAAATATAAAATATAATCTAAAAACTAAATAAATAAGGGTAACTGGTATAAAATTAAATCTAAAATAAAAAATGAAGTAAATAAATAACATCGCCGGGGGGAAAAAACGTACTTTCGTAGTTCTGCTTCGCATGCCAATTGATATCTCAGTCCGCACGATAGATTCGCAGACACGCGCATTCAAATTGTTATTGTCAATATTTACACCGTTTATGTTTCTGTTTTACAATTTTATATCTACGGTTTTATTTCTACAATTTTGAATCGTGCCGTCGTGTGTTGTATGTAAATGTTTTTATTTCTATATCGATTTTAAAATTAGGGTAAGTTTTATTGTTCTCGCTCTCGTTGTCTTGTATAAAAGCCTGTCAATTTTTTATATATTTGTGAAAAAGACCGAATACACCGGTCGAAACGTTAAATGAATTTATTATGAATTCGAAACTTTCTTCTTTTGTTTTACGTAACGGACCATAATATATACCCAAGAAAAAAGTCTTTTAACATACACAGCACGGTCCAAGAACACAAAACCAAGAACTTGAAATGTTCGTGAAGGTCTAGGGAAAGTTTAAAAGGTGAGAATAATTATAATAATTCTCGGGAAAATCCTAAAAACAGCCCATCTCTTTTACGACATTGAAGCATTGGCTAAACCAGTTGGTACAAATGCTCCACAATTAAATCAACAACAAAGAATTGCGTATAACACTTTGCTAGAAGCTGTGAACAGTGAATCTGGTGAAATTTAATTCATGATGCTCCCGGAGGATCCGTTCTTAATTTCATTGCTTTTGGCGCGGATCAGATCGTGAAATGATGTTGCTCTAACGTTGGTTTCATCTGAAATAGCTGATACTCTGCTAGAAGGCGGGCGAACTGCACATTCTGCTTTGAAATTATCATTAAACATGCATATCACCGAAACACCAATTGGCAACATCGCAAAAAATAGCGCAATGGAAAAGATCCTACAGGTATGCAAATTGATTGTTTGGGACGAATGCACAATGGCCCATAAGAGGTCACTGGAGACACTGAACAGAACGTTGACAACCAAAATATTTTTGGTGTGACCATGATTCTTGCATGAAACTACAAATGATTTCTGTCACATCACAGACTCAAAAGAGGAGCTTATTCAGCATGTTCTCAGATATACCGCAAAAGTTCAAACACGATAATTGGCTAGGTGAACGACCAATATGGGGGGTGAAAAATAAACATGTCGAGGATCTAAATGCGACCATTCAGAATTTTCTTCCTGGACAGTTGGTTTCCTTCAAATCAGTTGACACCAACTATCCTACGGAGTTTTTAAATTCAGTGAAATTGTCTGGATTAACACCTCACAATTTGCAGTTAAGTAGGATCAGTTGTCATCATCGTCGACCGTGCAATGGAAGAAGACTGGTTGGGGAAGGCTGATGAATAACGCATTTGAGGCAATTATAAACATGAACGGAAAATACAAATTAGAGGATGTCTTGATATTGCGGATAGCAATTATTGCAACGGATTTATCATTCGATTTTAAACGTTTACAATTTCCAGTACATCCGACTTTTGCGATGACCATAAATAAATCGCAAGGACAGTCGTTAGAAGTTTGCGGAATCAACTTGGAGTTTCCCCGTTTCGCGGATGGACAAATTATACGTCGCGTGTTCGCGCTTCGGAATACCTTTTTCTTTTATTTACGCACCATAAAACAAAAGAAAAAAAATATAATTTATTAGAAAGCTTTAAATTGATTAACAGACTGTATCATAATAGTGTTTGTCGGTCAATATCAAATTTATACCTTATAAATAGCCAGTATTTCAGGAAAACTCTGTTTTGTAAGTAAGCAACATGATACCGATTCGTTTTGTTTGTTTTAAGATTATTTTATACAAAAGTTTAGGTCTTTTATTTATCGATTTTGGCAGTATGAAGTACAGGTCGGCGAGTATATTATATTGATTTCCTAACTTCCAGTAATTATTAAAGAATTTCATAAAAGGCATTCTGCCCTTTTAAACGAAATTTTTGCGCAACAAAATGAAGTTAAACTTTTTTTTAACAAACTCATGCATTTTACGATCCATTTAAGAGTTCGATTCACGATAAGCGCAATATTCCAAATATTCGGTTCTAGTAACACATTTGCAAGGTCCTCCAAGAGAATTGATTACTATACTACCTGCCTCAGACGCAAACCATCCTATTATTTTTGATAATCTTGTGAAAAGGTATAAGAACGATCATTTATTAGCTCAAACGTATTGGAATACTATTGAACTTTAGTTCTGACGACCATGTAGCACTCAGAAAACTGTTAGACACATTTACCAAAAATCTCGAAGCTCTAAAAACTGTCAGTTAACAGCCCGATTTTTGGTATTTCGTTTTAGGTCAAAAACTATTAAAATTGACAGATAGCTTTATTCAAACGCATTTTGAAGGCTGACACGGCAAACATGATGAAATTTCGTCCTACAGAAGTATATTAAATTTTTTAAAATCAACATTGCTTCGCTCTATTTACTATAATTGCTTATCCTTCTAACCCGCAAACTCAAAATAAAAATATAAAACCTAATAATTCCTCCAAATCCAATACACGACCAATCTCAACGCTCATTTTTGGATACTAACAATGCACAATAAAATGCATCCAAATCAATATGTCTCTATTGTTATCGCGAACATAACTTAGCTCTTTGACTGGATTAAGTATCGAAATAGAAATATTTTAAAAGCTAAAAAATGGTGTATCAACTGTTCAACTATTTTCAAACTATTCGAGGTGTTTTTGACATTGGCTCTCAGTTGTCATATCGCAAAAATGTGCAAATACGTTAGGTCTACCACGCACAAATACCAATGAGGCATTGGTGACACAACATTACAGTCAAAGCTAGGTTCCGCTGATATACTTTTATGCAATCGGGATAATTATAATTTAAATTTATTTACTAAAGCAGTCATTATACTACAAATCTTTGGTAGCTTTCCTTGCCAAGAGATAAATGTAAAACGCTCGAAAGTGATTCAAAAATTTAAAAGCCGCCGATCATTACTTTAATAAACCGGGAGCGATTTATGTTTTTCTTTGAGCAAATTTGAGCAAATTTGTTTCCTTACGTAATAAATGATGGTAGGTAGCATTTTCGCTAATGCAAAAAAACCTGTCGCACTTAATTCTGTTTTTGAGTACATTTTGATGGAAAATTATAATTCTCCTGGTAGCGAAAAGACTACAGCTTCTCTTTTTTGTTAAATTTCACATGATTCACTCGTCAAATTTTGGAAACTTGAAAACATCCCTGACACAAAGGCTATACTATACCCAGCGGAACAAATTTGAGAAGAAATGTTTAAGAATACGGTTTCTTGCAACGAAGAAGGACTATATTGTCACTTTACCTTTCCATAATAATATAGAGCCGATTTTTCATAGTAGTCGCCAAAACGCAGACAAAAAATAAATAAATAAATAATAAAAGATTCTCAAATTCTCAAAGCAATTATATCCCTCACCATTTTATTAAACGCCCTGACAATTTGTCTGCCAAACTTCGTGTAGATTTACCAAATTCAAGATAAATTACCTCCACAAAATTGGAACTACATTTCTACATCACAAAACCCTGCTGATGTTGAGTCCAGAGGTATTTTTCCCATTGAATTTATTAATCATTAATAATTTTTAAACGGGCCGGACTTCCATAAACAATCATATGAACAATAGTCTATAAAATTTGAACTCCAAGAAACTCCGGAGACCCTGACTAAAGCAAAAAATTCAGCTTGCGTTGCTTTAGTTGCTGCGGAATTCTAGATACTATTTTAAAACAATATTTGTCTTTTTCTAAAATATGCTGCATTTTGGCCTACGCGTTACGTTTTATTACCAGAAATTTTGGAAAAATAGTTCTGAGAACCAGAATCCTTGTTACTTTTGGACTTAAATAAAATCAAAAGCGCCCTACATCTCTTAATAAAAAACGAACAATTGGTTTATTTTAAAGACGAAATAAATCTAATTAAAAACGAAATGAAGTTAATTAAACCGCTGCAAAAATTAAATATATTTATTGATCCACAAGGTCTTTTAAGGATAAGTGGTAGACTGCGCCACTCTTCGCTGTCATATGACAAAAAATTTCCAATTTTATTAGCACGCGAGAGCAGACTGACGTTTCTCATAATTGAATATTTTCATATAAACTATTTATATGCGAGTGTCTCAATAATTATTATTAATGTGAGTAGAAATGCTACCTGCGTTCAAGAATAAATTTTCTCATTTTTACATGTAAATTCCCATAGGAAAATTTAAGGATCATATTAGCGGAAATTGGTCCGCTTAAGGTCATTCGATCCATACCCTCTTAGCACCAACCAACCTACCGTCTCCCTCAACCCCACCCCTCCCAACAACAAATATATGCACAGCTACGATCCCTCCAAAGTTGATAAATACTTGATGTATTTCGACGTCAATAACCAATACGGGTGGGCAATGTCTCAATACCTACCGTACGGAGGTTTTAATTGGTTGGATGAACAGCAAATCGAAAATCTTGACATTTTAAATATATGCAACGAGTCGGACGTCGGCTACATCTTGGAGGTCGATTTGGAAATACCCGAGGAGTTGCACGACAAATTTGCAGATTTACCTCCATGTCCCGAACATCGCTGCCCTCCAGCATCCGTAAATCAAAAATTACTGACCACCTTATACTACAAGCAGGAGTATGTCATTCACTATCGTAATCTGAAACAGGCGCTACAATTGGGAGCTAAGTTAAGAAAGGTACATCGAGTCATCTCATTCAGCCAGTCGCCTTGGTTAAAAGCCTATATCGACCTAAACATTGCACTAAGTCAGGCTGCCAAAAACGAGTTTGAAAAGAACTTGTTTAAATTGATGATCAATGCTGTGTTTGGAAAAACAATGGAAAACATACGGAACCATTCCAACGTTAAGCTTGTGAAAAACTGGGAAGGTCGCTACGGTGCGGAAGCTCTGATTGCCCGACCCGAATTTAAAAGTGCAACTATAATTAGTAAAAACCTTGTTCTTATTGAATTAAAAATATCGGAAATATATTTTAACAAACCTATCTACGTTGGGATGTCAATTATGGAGATAGCCAAGACAACAATTTATGACTTTCACTACAACTACATTCAAAAAAGATTTTCCAATTCCCGAGTTTTATATACCGACACCGATTATCTTGTATACGAGATATTAACCATAGACCCGTACGAGATTCTAAAAAAGGATTGTTACCAGTATTTTGATACTTCCGACTATGTGGATGATAATCCGTACGATATACCCAGAGTCAATAAAAAGGTTTTGGGTCTGATGAAGGATGAGAATAATAGACGAATTATGTCTCATTTTATCGGACTCAGAGCTAAAATGTACGCCACAAAGTTCTATAAAACACCCGAGGAAGAAGAGACCGCAAAACAACAATTGATGACCTCAGAAACAGATCACGAAGCATTTGAACGTGAATTTAAAAACTTGGGTGTTACGAAGAGGATCAGAGGAGTTAAAATATCCGTCATCAAAACTAAGATAACTTTTGAAGATTTCGTCGATTGTTTGCAAAATTTTTCAGGAAAAAGCATATCGCAGAATTTAATAAGGGCGAGCAAACTGGAGTTGCACACAGATCCCAAAAGAAGATCGGGTTAAGTCCTTACGATGATAAACGTCACATATCAAAGTCATCAGTAGAAACGTTGCCGTGGGGACACTATTCAATTATGGAAGAAGAAACTGGGAATATTTAGAATAAAAATGACCGGAAGTCCTTAATATTTTTCGCTTATTACCTCCAACTACTTTTATTATATTTTCCACTGTCAATAAACAGTTTGACTCCTGTTAATATGGTTTTTAATTTTTGCAACTAACCAGTACCTATAGTACGTGTCTACCATTAACAGCAAACAGACGACCGATTTGCAAATGCCTATTTTGAAAAAGTGTTTATCAATCTAGAAGACATTTATTTAAAGATTAAATGTGCTATTGGATTCAATTTTTCAATATATTCAACTTATCTCGAACCAATTTGCGATGTCAATGCCTCGCAACCGCAGATAAGAGACTACGGTGCGGCGATATCCTAGTGGGCGGATGGATCGCCTTTGCTTTTAAGGCGCAAAATATATTTGCGTGTGCTATCAGTAATTTTGTTGGGTGTTAATTTTTTTTGCCAAATTACGTCATGTGAAAGTCGACACGCTTTAAAATTGCATGCGGCAGACTGCACGTCCGAGGCGGTTGTGTGTCAAGTCGTTCCCGTCTGAGCACGTGGACCTTGAGACTCCCACCTGCATGGCTCTCTGGTGACAACATACGTTCATCGTGTTTATTCAAATAGGCGTTTGTGCCTTTCGATTTTTAAGTCAATTTTTAATTTTTAATTTAACCATGGAAGGGAGAACATGTGAATAAATACATTTAATGTGTATTGTAGACTATAGTGCAATGTCAAGTGCGATATCTATTTCCCTATGACTCTACAACTGATAAGTTTTATGATTTTAATTTACCCTAATACAGTGCGAGTCTTTTTTTGTTTTGTTTTTGTGGGTTTCAGTTTTCGTTAATTTTCTCAGTGATTTGTGAATAACAAAAAACAATGATCACTTTTTTTGGTCAGTTCCTACCTGTTTTTATAATATAATAATCCACGGTTGTGGGAGGGGGTTGCGGGAGGGGTGGGGTTGAGGGAGACGGTAGGTTGGTTGGTGCTAAGAGGGTATGAATCGAATGACCTTAAGCGGACCAATTTCCGCTAATATGAACCTTAAACTTTCTTATGGGAATTTACATGTAAAAATGAGAAAATTTATTCTTGAACGCAGGTAGCATATCTACTAATGTGTTTTACTTTTTTTTCATTAATCGGATTATTATTCCTTTAATTAATAATAGCATTGTAATTATTAACCTCCTTTACACTTTTTTTTCATAATGGGATTGCCATTATTAATCTCTTTTACACTTTTCTTTCAATGATGGGATGGCCGCTATTAATGTGTTTTACAACTTTTTTAAAAAACCTTATAGTGGGATCGCAACTAAATTTAATAATTTTACACATTTCGGTTTCAATTTTCCTCCTCCGGTCAGCTGAGAATCTTTCACCGTTGAGCCTCTGCAACAGCTTTGTCGAGATCAACAAAGTTATCGCTCGGTGACGCGTCTAATAGGAAGTCCTGAGTGGCCAGCAACCTCGTTTTTCTACCATGATGTAAACACCTCAGGTTTGTAACCTGTTCCTGAGTGAATTGTAGAATTTATATTATCTTCTATGGCACGAAGTACGACAGTCCATTTTTTTCTCGGCAGTCAAAGTTGTTTTCATAGTTCAAAGCAAACTCATTAGTGCTCAGCGCAATAACTGCATCTTCCAGGTTCTGCATTGCCTCCTCAATGCTGGATGAAGGCACCACTACAACATCAAGGTGAACGAAGGCTTTTGTTCTGGTGTAACAAATACCGTGATGTGTTTTGATCCTTCTTCAATTTGCATTTGATAGAAGCTGAATTTCATATCTAGTGTAGTATGAGCATTGATCGGATCTTGATTATGAGGCAACGGGTATCTTCTTTTAATGACTTTCTTGTTGACGTCACGTAGGTCCATGCAACTTCCAACTTCGCAACTCCTTGTAGTCTTTCTTCATATGCCGACCTACGATGTCGATACGCCACTGGAATACTATCCTTTAAGTTTATTGTCATTTCAATATAATATGGTCGGGAGTTTAATTTTTGTAAAACAGTAACTGACTTTCTATTCGTAATTTCATATCCTCTTTTAAGTGAAGTTGATGTAACACAATATTATTATCTACACTTTTCAAAGTCATTACGTGCGAAATATTGAGCAGGCTAAGAAGGTCGACTGATGACATTCCATCCAATAATTAGGTCGACGTTCCCTGGAATAACAATATCCTTTACAACCGCTTAAGGAATATCCAAACTAAAACTAAAACAGTGATTAAATTACAAAGACCGATAGTATAGCATTGGGGGCCCAAATTCCGAGAAAACGCGGAACTTAGCGTCTATTTTGATTATCGCATCTAATGTTTTTGCTACAGAATGTTTTATAATGGATTCATCGGCACCATAATCAATCCAATAACAAAAACAGAGAACACTATTTTTACACAATAATGTCGCTGTTGGTCAGTAGGATTTGCCTAAACGTATTGAAAAAAAACTCGAGTAGTTCCATTTTTGCGGTAAATTTTGCAAAACGAACGACCTTTATTGCGTATCTTTGTAGAAATCGCGAACTCACAAACAACTGGTGTTGGACAATATTCCAGCCCTTCGCAAGTACTAAGATCAGGGAGTAAAGGACCAACATGGCCTTTTTCCCTATGGCAGTAGAAGTAAAATAAGCTAAAAAGAAAGAAACAAGAAGTAAATGGAAGAAATCACAAGGAAACAGTGCTCGTAAAATAAATGCTGCAGGAATGAAGTTTATTCTGATTTTAATGAAAGTAATTTTTCATTTCAAATTTGCTCATTTTCGTTGCTTTTGTAAATATTACTTGTTGATTTTATTCATTGCCCATCGATTGCCGAAATAAGGGTCCCACTATTAGTTTGGTCGTGCTGACAGAACGTTTTGTGAAACGGCGCTCGTCGATTTGCCGGGTTCAAAACATCATCCCGTATTATTTTTAAACATAAACTGTTCAGTTCAATTTGTAATTCGATATAGCTCCTACATTTATGTGTTGCTAAAGCTAATGTCCGATTCTGATAGCGAAATCAACGACATTATTAATTAATTCAATTTGACCAATTTCGGTAACAGACCCCGTATTGAAAATAACATGAACAATCATGGCGTTGCCGCTGGCAGCCCCCTAATATATTAACTTCTGAGACACTTTATTGATACTATAACCGTATATGATGGAAACATCCACTCTTTGACTATTTTTATAAATAATGGTACTGGTTTCATTAATTATTTCTATGGGGATGGTGATGATGCTCATAATAACTTTATAGTACTCGCAATAATTGGCAAATTGTCAGGTAGAGCATTAAGTTTAATAGGTTCATCGACAAACGAATTCAATACATGGAGTGACGTGAAAGATACTTTGCAGTCAAGTTTTGGTGATCAGAGAAATTTGGATTATTACCCGGAACATTTAATAAGAAAAAAAAATTACGACTTACCACTAAAAACGTTTATTAGAAGTTTAACAGGTCAACTTCAAAATAATGTTAGGATACGAAATCCCAAAAACTTGGAAGCGGCAATGAGTCTCGATATTAGGGAAGAAAATTTTCTTTACAGTCAATATCGAAATAATACAATTATTTCTCAAAATGTCCGCCCAAATCAAAGAACCATACCGGCAAATAATCCAAATCATAAAAATTCTAAAATCAATTAATTACCAAAATTGAAATTGAAGTGAGGTGGCTTTTACTTGATGAAAATCCATTTAACAAAATATATAAGAACTAAAAGTTCAGATTTTCACGAAATTTCACATGACAATTGTTTCGACAACACCGTGTCTTTATCAAATGTAATATTTACAAACTGCTTGCTACTATATATACCGAAACATATCAATAAAACCTTCGTTAATGTTGCTGTGAGAATTTAAGTTTAATAAATTTAAATCTAATTGATCGTTAAGCAATACATTTGAATGTCTTATTTTGTTAATCTCCATAGCTTCCAATAAATTTAATTTTCTACTTTTTGTGGCTGTTTGTAAAATTTCAAAATTTTCGCCAAAAATGTGTTTTTCTGTTTTTAAGTGTGTAGAATAATTAGAATCTGGAGTATTGTTTTTAATCACTATTTTATATTCGTCAATGCGTTTGTGGAAAGATCTACATGTTTGTCCAATATACATTTTAGGACAAGATCCGCATTTCAACCTGTATACACTTGAAATTTTCCTGTCGTGTTGTTAGTTCCGAAAGCTAATTTAAACCACATTTTGACAAATGTTTTGGAACTTTTTCACTGGGTTCTCCTATGTATGTAATTGTTTTAAATTGTTCGTGTTCTGTACTAGATTTCGGATAAATAGAGTTTTTTTAATTATAATTTTATTCATAATGGACGGATTGTAGCCGTTGTTCAGTGCCATTTTTTTAATGATATTAAGTTCTTTGTTGTAATTTTCTGTTGAGAGTGGCGTATTAAGAAGCCTGTGTATAAAAGAGCGAAATGCAGCCATTTTGTGTGTATAAGGGTGATTTGAGCTGTTATGTATGACTGTGTCCGTGTGTGAAGGTTTATGATAAATGGAAAAATCTAATTCGTTTTGCGTTTTCGTAATAGTTAAGTCTAAAAAATTAATAGATTTATCCTGTTCAATCTCGATAGTGAATTTTATACGTTTATGTAATGAGTTAATGTAATTTAAAAAAGAATTCAATTGTCTGTCCGTTCCAACAAAGCAAGCAAAGATATCATCCACATATCTATACCACCATAGAAAACTTTTACTTAAAGGATATTCTAGTGTGATATTTTCTAAATTATCCATAAAAATCTCGGCTAGCAAAGGACTAAGTGGGTTTATCATAATCAAACCTTAGAGATGTAAATCTGGCCATTAAATTCAAAATAATTTTGGTCTAAAGATACTATTAAGCGATATAATAACTCCTGTTTCATCAACCTGTTTCCGGGTGAAATCTACTAAATCTATTAGATCCATAGGTTGAGAGTTTAACTGCTGGAGTTGTTACATAAGACACGACTGGTCTAATGGGCATATCTTGTTTATGTAATTTAACTAAAGAATAAAATTTCGGCGGTTCTGGATTCATTCATTGCAAAATAATACTTGTCTTTGTCACTTAATATTGTGGAGTTATTAATTACTTCCTTCACTTGTCTTTGATATAACTCGGTAGGATCTTTTTTGATAAATTGAAAAACTGGTTAATGGTTTTTGCAATATGTTCTGGGAGATCGATAGCTATGACTGTCTTCCTTTTATCTGCACCTGTAAATAATATGTTATTTTCAGAAGCTAGCGACATTTGCGAAATTTCTTGGTGTTTGTTGTTATCTATTAATTGAGAGTTTATTATATTCGCAAATACATGTTTGTTTAAATTAGCATCGTTAATGTCCCTAATTGCTAATTCACAGTCGATCCCTAAACAGTATAATTATCTATTAATGATCGAGTGCTGTAAGTTAAAGTTGAAACCTTTTTCCAGAAACTCAACTTCATTTTCAGAAAATGTTGTGTCTGTTCAGTTTATGAACCTGTTGTAAAATTGGTGGTCGGTATACTTTGTAATAACTGGCTTGCTGTTACATATTTTTGTATTAGAAATTCATTTGTCTAACTTTAGTTTTTGTCTAAGAAACTTTTTATGAATGATAGATCAAATGTCTGTCCGAACACTATAATCAAATGTGTCAGATTCTAGGGAATTAAATCTACAGCCACAAAAAGTAGAAAATTAAATTTATTGAAAGCCATGCAGATTAACAAAATGAGACATTCAAATAACAATCAATTAGATTTAAATACCTATCAAATATTAAACTTAAATTCTCACAACAACATTAGGTTTTATTGTAATTTTTCGGTTTACATAGTAGCAAGTAGTTTGTAAATATTACATTTGATAAAGACACGGTGTTGTCGAAACAATTGCCAAGTAAAATATATATAATTTCCTGAAAATCTGTAGTTTTAGTTCTTATTTATTTTGTTAAAATAGTCGGACTCATAATTTTCCTAATCAGCATCTTTATTTACCTTTTTCTAACACTGTAAGACCTTTGTATAACGCTAATAACCATTTTGGACCAACTGTGCCCAACTTTCATTTAAGACCCTTTATCACACAATCCCAATTCGCGCAACAACAATTCTGACCAAATAACAACTTTCCATTTTAGAAGCACCCATACTTTCCACAAAAGCAAAATGAAATCATAAAAAATCAACCAATAAACTTTAATCAAAATTAATTTATCCCAAACCATAGCCCCAAAATATATCGCAACCGGATTATATCAATAAAATATAACTCCAAATTCTGATGACGAAATCAATGCTCATATACCACCATCTGATCAGTATTTTAAGCTAAACTCAAATCAAGCGAAAATAATAGTGACCGATATAATAGCGAACATTATTTTAAAACATACTATTACGATAATATACCATATGATCAGCGCTATGAACTTGACCCACTCAAAAATGAACCTTACAATGGCGACGTACTTGAAACCCGAGACTCATCTTTTAACGGAAATTAAAATTTTATCTTCAATTCCACGCAGGATCAAGTAACCTACTAAACATTACATATAACAGTACCTAATTTGCGCTATATATTTATTCCTGAAATAAATGTTAAACTTTTAATTGATTATTTGACCGATTATATTTTTAATGTAAAATTTCAAATTGTAACAGCTCACATGGTAACTCATCACAATCAATTAATTTTAATTTCCATTTTTAACCTTTTTAAAACACAAAAATGGCATAAGTTTCATGTTTTTGATTTTGACGATAAGTTTGATGGATTAATACCTATTGATTTATTAAAGGCAATATTGGGCTTTATTGGAAATTCACCGATACTACAATGTCCAGACTAAACCTTTTATTTTAACAACGGACGCTTCAAATGAAGCAATCGGAGCAGTACTATCCCAAGGCAGAATCGGTTTTGATAAACCAATCGCTTTTGCATGGCGAACACTTAATGATAGTGAAACCCCCTAATTTAGGCCATGCCGATCATCGACCTCTAGATATTCAAATTACGAGAACCAAATAGCAAACTTTTATGGTGGAGGCTAAAACTCGAATAATTTGATTATGATATAGTTTATAAAAAAGGTAAACTACATATAAATGCGGACGCTTTATATAGAATCCAAATCACTGATATTGAAGATTTGGTATCTATGATTAACAAATTTGGCAGTATGGATCAAGACCAGTTTGACCCCTTAAATTATCTTCAAAGTATTGCAGAAAGATTTCAACAACAACAACCAATCAACAACTAGTCAATAAACTTTTATCGAAACTGAAGAACCTATCAATGAAACCTTATCATGCACGACCTCGAAGTCACTTTCTAAAAAACCAAAAATTAAAATACTATCTTATCTTCAAATTAAACCCTCCGATAATCGATTCATTGAGAAATCTGATTTACAAACTCAACATTTAACGAAACTACTGACGACGGAATTAAAATTTGAGATGAAATAATAAATAACAAGGTAAACCAAATTTTAGTCTATCCTCACGTTTACCCTAAACTTGGCATAAAACAAGAAAATTATGAACACTATAAAATAATTACTGTTAAAATCCCAAAAATAGATAACGTACATTTCATTTTACAATCTCTACGGAGATTAATTAAATTTATTTACAGCATTTTTCTGTTATAAGTCCCAAATTATTAAAATGTTAACACAATTACAGACAAAGAAGAACAAAATCTTTTAACAAAAGATCACCATGAAAGAAAAGTTAATCATCGCTGTATATTAAAAACCCTAGAATATCTTAAACGTAATTATTATTATGTCAATTTGAAAACTACAATCACTTAATTTACTAGTTCATGTAATCTGTGTCAAAGAGCAAAATATGCTATATATGTTTTATCCATCCACCGCGTTTGTGTTAACCGAAACCCCTTCTAAACCTTTCCAACTAGTACATGTGGATACATTTTTCTATAATCATAAATCTTATCTAACTTTGGTTGACTCCTTTTCAAATTCGCACTAGCATTCAAATTCCAGGAAAAAATACAATTCATATTGTAAATGGACTAATTATACTGTATTTATTATACCATAAATGCTGTAAACGGCATTTGACTTACGAGTTTTGTTGACACGAGCTTAGCTCACCGGATCGAGTGCTTAATAAACGAGAGACTTAAAAAGTTTACTGAACGTGTTGCATATTATACTTTTTCTTCGGCCGCTAGTTTTTGGGTACATTTTCGCAAAACAATATGTATACATTCACTGACAAAAATGTCAGAATTCAAGGCATCACCAATAGGAATAGTACGAAATATCTCCTAAAACATCCGATTGCTCCCAAGCCCGTGCGGTAAAATCCCGGAAATGTCCGAAGTGGCTCAGATCCGTGGGCAACGAAACTGAAGTGGTAAAGTGACGCTTCCCGCATATTAGATTGGGGTGTAATTAGGCATTTTACAGACGTTAGTAGAAAAAATCGTTTACCGATCGTGTTGCATACTATACTTTTTCTGCGACCGTTAATCTAACACACGGGCATACAAATTCAAGAGATCCAAATGAGATTTTTGTTCTTAAAGAATTCAATCAAACACTCAAGGTGATCAAAATAATTAATTTATACTGGGATAAATAGTTTTTAAACAAAACCTCCACAATTGTAGTAAAAAGAGTAATAAATTCTTAGTTCCGTATATTATAACCGAAGTTTTAGAAAGGAACCGAGCAGAAACATATTTAAAAAATAATTCAAATAAAATAGCAATTGTTCATATCAATGCATTAAAACTTGCTACCACCAAACTAAAATCTCCAAAATTCTACGAAATGAGAAATAAACTAGGATCGTTTATTAACTCTGAAACTTGGTACCGTCCAAAATAAAATTAATTCCTGCTCATTAATTCAAATTTTTTACATAATTAAAATAATCCAAGAATTTCAGAATTTACAAAAACAATAAGTACGTATAAAAAACGCTTTTGAAAATGAAACTACTATCTCGCTTGAGTATAAAAAAACTTTTTATAATTTTTATAGTCTAGCACAGTCCCTTGAAGATAAAATAATAACACAAACTAATCAACTCAATCCTTCATTTATTAGTCGATCCAAAACAAAGCGATTAACTGTTTAGGTTCTATATTAAATTAATAACTGGAAACTTGGAGCAAGAAGATGCGCAAAAATGAAAATGCGCGTACTTGGTAAATCAATCCAAACTTTACAAAATACTATCCAAAATTTAACAAAAAACCAAATTCTACTTGAATCACGTATCGATAATATTGAAGTACTAGATCATATCTCTTTTTCTAAACTAAATATATTTCATAATTCAATCATTGAAACTAACCACCAATTGACTGAAATAGGATCAAACAGTCCTAATTTTGGAGTACTTTAGAAATCGGGTATAAAGTCTCTAAAAAAATAGTTTTATCACCCTTATCACTTGATTGGAAATCAGATATTAACCTACGAGGAGTTATGTACTGTCACTTGTCAAATCTTAGCTGATTTGAATTCCCTTGGCCGAACTTTCTGGAAGCCACTACAACATCGGAGATTTGTCGTCTTGTTGTAAAAAACTAAGAATTTTGCAATTGCCTTGCCTCATAGCAACCCAAAAAATGCATAGCATAGACTAGAAATTATTTCTGAATCAAAATTTTCCATCATTTTAAATTTTTGCGATCTAAAATACTCAGAAGTCGAACTAGAGCTCCTAAAATGATATTCTACAATATTTTTTCGCATACTATCATCTATCTTCTCTTCATGTTCCACATATTTCTTAACTAATTAGATTCATTTTGGATCATGCAGCTCTCCATTAAAGCTTTTCCTAAAGTTAATTGAAAGCTATAAAAATCAAGTTTCTTTTGCTTATGTAATATCACTTGTTCGCTTTCTCTGTTCTCTGATTCTATTATATTAAATTTTCATTATCACCAGACCATAACCATATACCATAACCGTATTTGTCCATGTGTTCTGCCGCCTGCTTCTTGTAACTTCGCTTGTTATTTTATTTTCGATACTTTTTTTATACTTTCCCATACAGAACCGACAGAACCATAATAAATTAGGATTATTAAGTCCAACACAATTAGGCCTAAAACATCCTTTCCTTTCTACACTGCGACCCGTCTATTCACC
The DNA here is from genome assembly GCF_029955315.1 of Cylas formicarius. Lineage (NCBI taxonomy): Eukaryota > Metazoa > Arthropoda > Insecta > Coleoptera > Brentidae > Cylas > Cylas formicarius. The sequence goes on along the minus strand of NW_026844334.1, from coordinate 36,150,670 downwards.
GCAGCTTCATTGGTCTGACCTGTACTATTTTTAGAGATTTTAAGGCAATGTATTCAGGCTTTGGAATATTATATTTAGGACGTTTGGAGTGTTAATGGATTATTGCCGTTTTAAATCGAACGGCAGTTTGTTTAGGATAGAGATAATACGTGGGGCAAAGACGAAGCTGGAACCTTTTGCAAGAATTGATTTTTTTGCTTCAGAATTTATTTATTTAGCGTATGGCATAAATATACACAGTACATAATTAAGTCACAATTTAATATCTAAATTATAGATGTATTCAATCGATGCTGGAGTCGCGTACAGGAAATCCTCTGGATCACCGTCGTATCTTCTTATAGGACATTCGGTTGTAATGTGCTGGATTGTTTGCCTCTCTGAACGACAGTCACATTCGGGACTTTGGGTTTGGTCCCATTTATACCGGAAATCTGCACAGTTTCCATGCCCAGTTCTTATTCTGTTTAGAGTGGACCAGACCTTCCGTCAAATCCGGAGGGGTAGTATTTATACCGGACATGTCTCTGATAGCTGGGATGGCTTCATTCTGTATGTTGCTCCACTGCCCTCAGTTCTGCGGCTGTTCTCGTTGGCGGGTTTCTCGAACGCAAGCGATTGCGGTTGGCATCAGCAATTTCATTCTGGATTGGCAGGTTAGGGTTGTTCTGTATCTTCTTAAAAGTTTTCAGTAAGGCATTTTGCCGTCGTAGTTCTGGAGGTGGTATAAAACTTAGTAGCGGAAGCCATTGGGTAGGAGTGGATTTTATTGTACCAGATATTAACCGCATTGTTGTATTTAATTGTGTATCAACAAGTCTTGTGTGAGCACTATTCAGTCACACTGGCGCACAGTATTCAGCAGTTGAGTAGACAAGCCCCAGGGCCGAGCATCGCAGTGTGGAAGCATTTGAACCCCATGTTGTTCTGCATAATTTGTGGATTATGTTGTTCCTAGTTCTTAATTTGGCTGCTGTATTTTGGAGGTGTTGTTTAAAAGACAGTGTTCTGTCTAGAGTCACTCCCAGATATTTTGGGGTGGTGTTGTGTGTTAGCAGGTGGTTGTCAGCATAGACTTGGAGCTGCCTGTGAGCCATTTTGATGTTTAGGTGGAAACAGCATACCTCTGTCTTGTTCGGATTCGGCTTAAGTCGCCACGACCTAAAGAATTCCCCTAGTGTCGCAAGGTACTCTGTGAGTACGCGCTCGGTAGTTTTCATTGACTTGTCCCTGGTTGCAATTGCCCAATCTTCCGCATACCCGAATTTTTGACTTTGGGTAGGTGGCATATCTGATATGTACAGGTTAAATAAAGTTGGGGCGAGTACAGATCCTTGTGGAAGTCCGTTGTTTAGGGTCCTATTAGAGCTTTTTGCACTTCCCATGGAGACCGCGAAGCATCTACTACTAAGCATGTTGTTCATTAATCGATATATTGTTTTGCATGGGATTACTTTTAGCAATTTGAAGAGCAGACCATCCTTCCAGACCGTGTCGTATGCTGCCGTCAAGTCTATAAATGCCACTGAGGTCTTCAGTTTCCTTTGGTAGCCACCTTCTATGTAAGTTGTAAGAGCTAAAACTTGGTCTGTTGTGCTGCGCCCTGGTCGAAATCCTGCCTGCTCTATTGGGATGTGGCAGGACAGTACTGGGTTGATTCTATCAAGAACAAGTCGTTCAAGAAGTTTATATATTGCATTCAGCAGTGCAATGGGGCGGTAGCTTTCCGGCTTGTCGGCAGCTTTTCCAGGCTTTAGGATTGCAATTATGTTGGTTTGTTTCAGCTTTTTTGGGATTTGTCCTGATTGTAATATACTGGTGTAAAAATTCGACAACCATGTTCTTGCTGACTTTCCACAGTGTATCAAAAACTCTGGGTGGACGCCATCCAGTCCAGGTGCTTTGCCGCTCTTTGTGGCTTTGATTGCTGTGTTCACTTCCTCTATAGTAAAGGGGCAGGAGAATGTTGATTCTTTCGGGCTGGTCAGTTTTAGGTGCTTCAGCTGCTTCTTAATGTTAGTCGTGAATTGCTTGATGCTTTTCCCCCTGAAGTATTGACTATGTGGGAGGCGACTTTATTTGGGTGGATATCAGTGTTAGGGCGGGCAGTTGGGCCGTCATCTCCTAGTTTTCTTAAAAGAGACCACGCTTTGCGGCTCGATTTTTTGAAGTCCAGTGACTCGACTGTGCTTGTCCATTTATCCCTTCTAGCTTTGTCCAGGCTGTGGAGGAGTTCATCTGCTATCTCACCGTCGCCGCTGTCAAGGAGTTGTTGGTAGAGACGGTCGCTATTTTCGTTCCAACCAGGAACGTACTCTTTGCGATAGCCCCTTGGAACATGTTTCTTAGCAGAAGAGATGACGGCACCAATGAACCTATCGTAATTTTTGTGCGTCGGTGGAATCCAGCGGAGGCACTTGTCAAGCTCAATGGCAAAGGAGGTCCAGTTAGCTCTGCCAAAATTCCAGCGTGGTCGAGGGACAGATGTGATTAGTGGAACTTGGATACCTATTTCGTAAATAATGGGTCTATGCTGGCTATGAGGGAAGTTGTCGAGCACTTTTCTTCTAGTTGGTACAGGTTTATGGTACTGGTCTCTTGTCACAAAGCACAAATCAGGGTTGTATTCCTGCTTCCACGCAGCGGACCTGTAGGTGCCCTTGGCTTTAGCATCGAAAACGTGAAAAAGTTGGTTTCTCTCTGCCCAAACCACCAGAGTATTTTCGTCGTTTTTGCTATATTTCCATTCCTGGTTGTGACTATTAAAGTCTCCTAGGTAGACAGCTGGGTGTGGGCGCCAGTCTGTAACCTGTGGTGGCCAAAGCATTTTTGGAGGCTTGTAAATGTTTGTTATATGTATATCTCCAATCTTTGTTACAACGGAGTGAATGTTGTTCTGTGTGCTACAGGATATGAGATGGGCATTTTCAATGCTGCGTCGAGCGTATGTGGCATTGCCATAAGCGTGATGGTAAGTGGCTCCCAGAAGGTCGTAACCGGGGATTTTTCCTCTGGTTTTTAGTTGTTGTTCATCTGCAGCATGAGTTTCCTGAATGACTACCAGGTCGATATCGTTCGAGGTTAACAATTTAGATAGAATTTCACTTTTTGATCGGCTAATACCCTCTATGTTTATTTGGCAAATTCGGACTCATTGGGGAAAGAGGTTTCTGTGTATAGGCCAGGAGATCTGAGAGATAGTTTGGTCGCCTGTTCGCTCTAGCTCATTTAGCGTTACCCAGGGTGCACGTGTAGTATTCTACCACGGACGCGAGCTAGCTTGCACCCCTTTGCTTCAGAAAGTTGGTACGATGATATATTTATCACAGTGTTTGGAAGTTGAAAAAATTTTATGGTTTCACCAGAGTTGACGTAAGTTTTTCAAATATTTAAATGTGATTCTGGGTAGAAGATAAACGAAGATTTTCAGCATTGTCATGGATCATATTTGAAAGGTTATAGAACTCGAATTGGGACAAGATGGAAGCATTTTCAAGATGTAAAGGCGATAGAGTCTTATTGATTTGGTCTATTTCCATACAGGTATGAATTCTTTTTCGATGTGAAACAAAACTGAATTTGCGAAGAATTTTATAAGCAGATCAGGTTTTGGATATTTTAAAAAAATTAGGGACAACGTTATCTTCTCAGAGCGTAACTGAAGAAGCCAACCGAATGTTTGGCGAAACGTCAGCAAGTTTAATTTATTAAAAACCTATGCAGGAGGAATGCAGGAGACTTGTAAGTAGCACTACAGTAGCCTGTTAAAGTTTTTTGATAAATTACCAAGCTTTTATGGAGAAGACTACCGATTGAAACTCCTAAGGTTAGTCTGTATATTAACCTTTTTGTTATATTGTAGACCTCATTTCCTTCTCCTCTTACTTCGAGAAAGAAATCATCGCACCCGTAAAGAATGATAATTTATGACAAAGCTGAAAATCTTCGTCTATCTTCTTTCGAGAATCACATCCAAAAAATTGAAAAACTGACGTCAACACAAACAAACCATCAAACTCCTTTTAACTCCCAAACACTGTGGTAAATGTATCATCACACCAACTTTCTGAGACGGAAAAATCAGTTCTTACAAAAGATTACAACTTTGTCCTTGCCCCACGTATTATCCCAAAAGAAGAAATCCTTTCCATCCTGAACAAACTGCCATCTCAAACGCTAACGAAATTAAATTTGAGACCTCCTAAATCTAATATTCTAAAACCTAAAGACATTGCTTTAAAATCTCGACAATAATAATAATAATAAACTGTCTTTATTGAAATTCAAAATATTACAATGTAAGTTATAATACAAGAGTTGCGACATTCGCAAATTGCGCCCTTCCATGTAATCACAAGAACAACAGCACCAACACCATAATTGCCAACAAAATACACACCCGGATATACATCGTAAATACAAGAAATAGGCGCACATCATACGCTTTTGCTAGATCCTGGTTACACTATTAACGCTGGCCAATAGACGATAATGCAATAACTAACATATCACAGAGTTTAAGTTTGACTTCTTTACTGAGAAAATCTTTATGAATACACAATGACCTCAACTTATAGAAGGATTTTTGTAACACCGAGCCCACATGCTTGGAAAACCGTAAGTCACCGTCAAACCATAATCCTAAATTTTTAACCTGTCTGAAGAAGGAGAGATAATCTCATCATTTAGCGTAATCTTAAAAGAGGCGTTTCTTACAGTTTCTTCCCTTCTATTTCCAAATAATGAAATTTTGTTAGTATTGAATGAGAGCTTATAAACCGCAAACACCTCCGAAATTATTTTTTATATCTAAATTTATTTTAATAGAAGTATTTAAGGCTTCACTAGCAACAAAATATAAATATAACTGAGTATCATCGGCGTATTAATGAGATTTGCAAAATTTAAGAAAAGTAGAGAAGTCAGCTGTATAAACTGAGAACAGAATAGGTCCCATAATACTCCTGTAGGAAACACCCCTCTCCAAAGCAATGTCATCTGAATGAGTATTTTTATAAAGAGTTTAATTTAGATTCGCGGATTCCTATTTGTCAATTTTTAATTCCTAGAAAATAAAAAATGAAAATTTATTTATTTTAAACCCCAAACGTGGGTTAAGTTTGCTCATTTGCCCATTTTCTGCCATTCTGTCTGGCGAGACTTTAAACAATTCTTTATTGTCGATTTTAGTTTTACTTTTTTCCGCTTTGTTCCTCCTTTGTCCGGGTTGACGTTGATTGCAACACCTGGTTGTATTGCATCTCAAGAATTAAGAGTTCTAACAACTCCTGAGCTAGCTCGTAGAAGCATATTTTTGCAGACGGATCCTACCGTCAACTTAAAAAAGCTTGCACGATCCGCAAGCCACGCTATATACTCCTTGGTTCTCCAAAGTATTTTTTTGTTTTGGGTTTCTTAATACTGCTCCAATGGTAGGATCAGGTTTGTATGCCGTAGGTATCTCGTGTTGCCGTAATATCCGGCCGATTCTGTCAGTAACCCCTTTGATGTATGGCAGAACAACGACAGATCTCTCTTGGGTTTCGTCCTGCAGTTTCTGTTGCGGCTGCTATTGTTTGCTTATTGCTCTGCTGATGGTGCGCCTTTGGTATCCGTTTTGTCGAAGACAGGTACCAATTTTCTTCAGTCCATCATCTCTGTTTTTCTCGTTCGTAAGCCTGAAGAACCGAGCAATTAATGTATTTGCCACTGCCTGTATCTATGATGGGTGGTGGTGAGACTCAGCGTTCAGATATGTTTTTTGGAGAGGAAAATCTTACATAAGACTTCCACCATTGGTATTGTGGGGTATGTCGGATTCCTACCAACTAAAAACCACCTCCTTATTTCTAGCCAAACATAGCGGAACCCCCCGTGGGTATTACTTCGTTACGTTGGCTGGCCTATTCTTTAATATTTTACCTCTTTTATATTAAGTTTCTCTTTCCTTACCTGTCAGGATCGATCTTGAGAGTTCTGAAACGCAGCTCCAAGTTCTATCGGATTCTAGCATCAGCTGCACGATGTTTTGTATTGTCAGTGTGTTGCCTATTAATTGCTCAGCTTTATTGCGTTGCTCTTGCCACCTTGGACATATGAACAACGTATGTTCCACCCTATCTTCTACGATGTCACAGTACATGCAAAGTGATGTCTCTCTTATTTTGAAGCTACGGAAGTTTGACATATAGCATCCGTGCCCAGTTAGTAATTGCGTCAGATGATAGTTTAGAGTTTCGTGTTTTCTATAATGCCATTTAAAGAATATTTGGAATTAATCTTTTTGGCCAGCTACCACCACTATTCGCCCAGATCATCGTTTTTGCCATTTCTCCATGGATTAGTCTTTCAGTTGTCTTGGTCACATTATTTCCATATGATGCCTCCTTTTCTAGCACCTGCAGATCAGTCGACATTATGCTTGCTAGAACCAGTGCAGCATCTGTTGACACCGTTCTAAAAGCATTGCATACTCTAATGGCCAATTTTATTTGTTCTCTGAGCATCATATTGACATACTTTGTGAACCTCAATATACCTGACCAGGAAGGGGCAGCATATAACATGATAGAGTGGGTCACGGTGCTCAGCAGTCTTCGTTTAGATGAGGTTGGTCCGTCAAGTTTAGGCTATAGCTGACGCTTCAGCCTTTTTGCACGTGTTCACTATGTGTTTCTTTAGTGTGGTACCTTGATCAATGAACACACCCAGGTATTTTATCTCGGGTGTCGTCTCTATTAGAATTCCCATTACATCGTTGATGATTCGTTTGGGGCAAGTTGGAGCTTCATTTTCCTCATGCACTCGACCACCCTATGTATCGCGGTTTTGTTATTGTTGTCAGCATTTCTGCAGTTTTACCGGTTACTATGATGGCAAGGTCGTCTGCATACCCGATAATTTTAACGTTTAGAGGCATTTCTAATTTTAGTACCTCGTCGTAGTATGCATTCCAGAGAAAGGGACCGAGAACAAATCCCTGTGGCACTCCACAAGTGGTCTCTATTATATTGCTGTTGCCCACCAGCAACTCCCTGTTTTCGAGGTAACTTGTCACCATACGCATAAGATATGGGGCTATGCTTTTTCCTAAAAGCGCTTTCACTACTCCTAGCCAGGGTGCCAAATTAAACGCGTTTTTCACGTCAAGTGTAAAGAGAAGGCATAGCTTTTTGTTGTGGTAAGCTAAGCCATTATCATTTTTTGCTGCCTTTAGGACCATATTAACTGCGTCTACTGCTGATTTTGCTTTAGTAAAACCAAATTGGCACTTAGCCTCTTTTTCCTCAATTTCGGTGTGTCGCCTTTCTTTAATTAAGTGCTCTAATAGCTTCCCCATACAGTCCAGCAAACATATCGGTCGATATGAAGGTTTACTGCTTACTTGTTTCTGTGGCTTTTCCAAAATCACAAGCTTTGCTCTTTTCCATATCTTTGGAAATTCTCCTATGCAAAGTTGCCAGTTCATTAGCCTTAAAACTTCCATTGGAGAATTTTCGGCGAATTTCTTTAAAATCTCAGTTGGAATTCGATCTGGTTCAGGAGCTTTTTTGTTTTTAATTTGCTGGATGTCATTTTCGTTTACATATATTGGAGACCACTTCATTTTTTCTTCCTTGGGAAAAAGGTTTCTGGCCTCTTCCAGCATAGTCTTGTCGTTCATAAACAGGAATCGTGTCAGGCAAAATGCTTTGGTCACTATCATATCCCAAACTCCATATGTTGTCTTCGACTTCTTCCACCACTTTCTTCGATTTTCTTTATACCAATGTAAAGTCCTGTTTTTTCCTCTTGATTCGTGTTGCGTGATTTATTCTTCCTGATGATAATACGTTTTTTGGCCAAACACTCTTTTCTTAGTGCCGATACCTCTGGTGTCCACCAGCAGGCAGGTTTCTTTTGTCCTAATAGATCCTTTCTAATTTAAAAAGTGTTGTTGCTGGCATTTGTAATGATATCGGACCATGTTTCTGGGGTGATATTCTGGTTATTTTGCTTTGCTATGTCTTGTCCCAGAGTTCTTAAAAAAATCCCATTCTTGATTCCTCTATGTTCCAGCCTGCGTGCTGCGTGCTTTTGTATTCGTAGGTCTACGCTTTTGATCTCCTTATTGATCTCACCAATATCGAAGAAGATGTAATTGTGGTCGGACAGGTTTTCCTCGTCAGATACTTCCCATTGTGCATTCCTTTTTGCAAGTCCGCTAGTTGCAAATGTAATACCGATAAAGGACTCGCTCTATCCTCTTTTAAATGTTGACATCGTGCCTCGGTGAAGCACAACGAGATCTACTTCCGAGGACCATTCCGACAGTGTTTCTCCTTTACGGTCGTTTACGGGGGAACCCCAAGTCATCGACTGCGCATTAAAATCGCCGCATATAATACACTCTTTTGTTTGGCTATAGTCTGAGGTGGTATAGGAAACGGATGAAAATTTCTTCGCTTTCGTTCAGCGATATGTAACTTACACTACTATGTCTAAGCACTCTATCCAGACATATCCCCGTCCCTTACCGCTACTTTGGATGGCACCAAGGCGATGTGATGGCACTATTGCAACGTCAAAGTTGTCATCGGTGTACCTGTGGTTATTTTTTATTGAGATTTTTTTGTTTAGTTCGCTAAGAACTACCAGATCCACCTCCTTCTGTCGTATCAAGTGTTGAAGCATATCATGGGCGGAATATCTTCTGCCCAAGTTTACTTGTAGGATTTTAAGCATTTTGGGTAAAAGGAAAATATTTTGAGTCTACAAAATTTACCTGCGTTCCCAAAATTTGATAAGAAGATAAAATGTTTTTAAATTCTGGAATTTGATTTTCTTTATAGATTGATGCTAGATATTTAAGCATTTTGTTCAAGTCCGAAACCGGTAAAATACTATTATGAAGCGCATTCACTTTTGCAAACATAATAGCGTCTTCTAGGTTATCTAGAAGTTTAATTGCATGATGATCCCGTGAAAACTAAGATTGTCTTGTAAAGAATTTATCGTCATTTTGGAAAGTTTTTAAACCAGTTTGCAGATTACGTTGGTTTTCATTTAATTTCACAATAGTTTTACTATAATTATTAATTATGCCTTTTGATAAAGATACTTGTAATTCTAATTCTTGGGCTAAATTATTTTGGTTTTTCTCGAGTGTATTTATTGCTGCTTTATAATAATTTCTGTCGTCAGCGTCTAGAGTTCCAAAAAGCCATTTATTTATTTTACCAACCGCGTTAATTAAGCCTCGTTCTTTACCATGTGGCTGTAAAATTTTTCCACAGTAATTTGTGTTAAATATTCAGTTCCTTTCGGCAAGTCCATAATATGAAATATTATTAGTTATATTTTTAACATTACACTTATCTTTAATTATTTTGAATGCTCTATGCTTTTTACGCGATTAATTATTTGCCTTAAATGGACATAATGGATAAATGTGTGTTTGTTGTAAATTAATTTTGCGTTACCTATCTGGATAGGAAGTATAGGATTTACGAGTTTGGTAACTTGTACGTCTGTCGTTACTAGTCGTTCGGTTAGAACTGCTAGGAGTAGAAGAGTCAACATTTTGAACTTCATTGGTTTCATGAAAGATTAGATTTTTATTGGCCTCTTTGCACTACTTTTATGGTAGCTTGTTTTTGGTGTTAATAATTTATTTTCCGTTTGGCTTGTTAACGGTATCATTTTAAATTTAGGAAGTTCTTTGCTTCTAAATTTTGTTTTAATGAAAGCATATTATTGATGGGTAAAATCTGGTGGTTCGTCACGATTTTCGTTTCTCTTAAAGATGATGTCTTCTTTCGTTTTTCCATTTAATTCCTTTATTTGTTGGTACAATTTAATTGAGTTTTCATTATGCGAAGAAGAAGAAATAATCGCGTTATCATTTAGATCAAATGGGTTTTGAGGATTTAAATGACCATTTATCACTTCAAGAGGTGTAAATTTCGTCACGTGTAAATTACTGCTCGCTTAACGAGTTGATCTGTAGTTAGATTCTTGTTTTCTTCTTTAAGACATCTATAACTTTCAATAATATTTGAATGAAATCCCTCCACAGGGGAGTTTGAATTACTATTTTGTGGCGTCTTAAAATGTAATTCTATTCGGTATAACTTGCAAAAGTCTTCGAGGTCCTTATTTTTAAATTCTGTTCCTTGATCTGAGGTTATTTTCAATAGTAATCCATGATGCGTTGTAAAATTAAAAAGGGTTTCAACTACTTCGGTTACTGTTATGCGTTTTAATGGATACACTTGTCCATTGCGCGAAAATGCTTCAATTATTGTAACGTAGGCTTCATGGTTTATCCTAAATGTATCAACATGAATGTGTTCGAATGGTTTTGATGCTGTTGGTGTTAAATTAAATTATCACTGGTGGTTTTCGATCATACTTTTGGCATATGTCACAATGGTTAACATAATATTCTATATCGTTAGACATTTTTGGCCAATAATATTTTCTACAAAGAGAATTGTTCATTTCGTTTATTCCACGATGGCACATTTTTGTCGTATGGTATAGACTGAGTTTTTCTTGTTGGTCATCTTGTGTTTTCATGTCTTCGAGAACTGCGTTACAATGAATTATTTTAAATGCTGAATTTTTGAAAGTGTGTTGTAATGTTACAGCGAAAATTCTAATTAGATTTTCTGCTTGAAAGAAAATTGCATAAGTAGTTTTTGGTTTAAAGTATTCCTTCATGATTTGTATTATATTTGGCATTTGGTCATTTTTCGGGATTGTGACATAAAATCGATTATTATTAAACACATTTTCTTTTCTTATTAAGAATATTCCTACATCTCCTGTTGTTAATATTATTTCATTTTCGAAATTGGAATTTCGAAAATTAGATTTTCCGCTGAGGAATGTACTGTACCATTTTCTTTTAAATCTTTTAAATTTTCCCTTTGGTTAAATGAGGGTTTAATCTGAATGTCCGATAAAATTTTAATCTTTTGTTCTTCCAGTTTAAACAAAATTTCATCTAACGTTGAGTCGTCCAGATTTGGCAATTCGTCGTTATCGCGTAATAAAAAGTCGCCTATAATTTCATCCGCGCCTCCTAAATTGTTGGGTATCAAGAGCGTTCATATCTATTGGATATCGTCATAAAGCGTCCGCTGGTTGGTTGTTTTTACCTTTTTTGTATTTAATTTCGTAGTCATACGTCTCAAGTTTAAGTCTCCATCTAACGAGTCGTGAATTTGGCTCTTTTAATGACATTAGCCACCGTAGGGGTTTATGATCCGTGTAAATAATAAATTTTTGTCCGAATAAATAAGGTCTATAATATTTACAGCTCCAAACGATTGCTAAGACTTCCTTTTCAATTGTCGAATAGTTTATCTCTGAAGGGTTCAGCGTTCTTGGTGCGTAGCATATTGGGTGTCCGTCTTGGGATAAAATTCCTGAGATGGCATATTTCGATGCGTCAGTTGTTAATTCAAACTTTAAACTAAAGTCCGGATAAGATAATACTGGCTCCGAAGTTAGCAAATTTTTGCACGTGTTAAAAGTATCAATGAATTCTTTTGTGTTCGACTTTGCTTTCCTTTTTCAAGCATTGTGTCATTGGTTTAGTTATCTTTGCGTAATTTTTTATGCATTTGCGATAATACCCGATTAAACCTAAGAATGACTCAATGTCTCGTGTTTTTGGCAAAGGATATTTCAATCTTCTTTTGATTTGGTTTTATTCAATTTAGGGTAACTATATGTCCAAGGAATTCCGCTTCTCTTCCACTTGTATTTTCAAATTAGCTTCTCGTAATTTTTGTTATATGTTCTGTTAGTCCTGTACTTATAATGATTACGTCATCCATAAAGACCATATATATTTTCTTTTGGACGTCTTGCAATGCGAGTTCTAAACTATCCTTTCAAGTGACTTTATACAGAGGTATCAGAGGGGCAAAAGGCACTTACGGTTTCGTATTTCTCCTTCCCCTTTTCGACTCAATTTTCCAACTCGTCACATGTGGTTTGTACTTTTGTAGACCGTCGTTCTGCTTCACATGCTGTGTGCTGAAGGATTTGAGAATCCACGTAGCGAAGGTTTCGAACTTTCCACAATTGGCGATTTCAAAGAAACTCTCAGAAAATTCTTATTAATTGTCCACCACTACTTAGAAAATCCTACCTACTGCGCCACTTACGTGTTCAAAATTCCGGAGAACGTTTTTAAAAGCATATATTTATACAGAAAGCAAAATAAAGCTTTATTCGGACTAGTCGATACAAAGGCTAGAATAATTAAGAGCAATTTTACAACGTGACAATCGAATAAACAGGGCTTTCGATGCGGTGTCAGCGAGGTGTTATCTTCGCTTACTTTTGGGCTTCGTCTGCAGTTTGGGGCATATAACTCCCGTGATTTTGTTTGATCACTTTTCTTTAAACAACTTTTTAAGCGAAATTCAAAAAATCTGTGAACGTTTTTTTTAAGTAATTGCTTAAAAACCCTGATAGAGAATTAATTATTCAGTTTGTACATATCAAAACCATTTTCCATTTTGCTTACCTCGCTTAACTGGTTCAAAAATATTCACGTTTTCATTTCATTTCGCAACATTGGAACATTTTTTAAACCAAAATGTTAAAACCTCCTTAAAAAATAAGCTCACAGTAATGGAAAAGCCAGATCAGTAAATAAATTTTCATAATAATATAAAATTTTAAGTAATTGTGTCATAACCGTTTGCCAATAATTAATTATAAGGTTTTGTTGAGTGCAAACCAAAACTAACCAACGCAGGTATTAACACGAACGTGAAATGTATAGATAAGCACCAACGATAGCAACGCTTCTTCTACATTTTTTAAGTACAGGATACAGCTCACAGAATATATTCGGATCATTTAAAATTGAAAAGTCTCCTTTTTGTTAAATAGCACACCATATATATTATTATACTTTCTGAAGATCTTACAAAAATCTAGCATTGTACGATTTAATGTAACTTTTCCAATATTTACACTACCTTCGGTCTAAAATTATTGTAAATTAAAAAAAAAAAGTATGGATTTTCCTAAAGATAAATTAATTGACACGCTTTATATACCTTGTAAGGCGGAAAAAGTACTTTCTTGGCAGCAAGATTTTAAAAGGCAAAGTACCCTAATATACGACTACCAACTAGACAAGCTCTTCAGTGTTTAATAGAACGGTTTGATGCTAGTAGTAATATTGGATAGGAAAAATGCTACCAATGAAGAGAACCAATTGGAAATTTTACTTCAAGCTCAAGATACTAATGCATCAATAGAGACCGTTCCATTTTTTTTTGTTTTACGACGAAGGTACTTTTCGCAGTAATGATGCAGTCAATTGTCATAACCTGCAGTATTATGCTACAGTTAATCCATTCAGGGTACGGGAATGCCAAAACCAAAACCATTGGTTAACACTTAACGGACCTAGATATTTAAAGTTTTCATAAAATTGTTTACCTGAACTTCTTAAAGAAGTTCATTCATAACATGGAGATATAACAAATGTGGTTTCAGCAAGATGGAGGAGCTCTTTCGTATTATCATTGAGAAGAACGACAATTTTTAAAAAATTGATTGTGTGACTTAACATCACTAGATTTCTTTTTATGGGGATATGTGAAAAATCGTATTTATGTGAATTGCCATACAGCATCAGAAGATACGGTAAATTGTATTCGGGACGCGTGCAGGAGAATAGCACTGTTTCTGCTAAGGAACATCCAAGAAAATATTCGAAAATGACTAAACACCCACCTAGAAGAGTGAATGTTTGAACATTTATCGAGTCATATTAATAACTAAAAATATGGTAAGTTAATTTTTAGTAACAGGTATTTAGTATTATTTAATTTTTCTGCGAATTAAAAATTTTACCGTTATTTTCACCAAAATTTCTAATAACTGTCAGTTGTCTTATCTACTGCTCCAACAGAATTCTTTCTGCTTTTCCTTTTTTAATCGTAACAGGGCCTCATTGGCTAATAATTTTGTCATGGCCAAGTAATATAGCAATAGTCTTACACAGGAAAAGGATAAATATTGGAAAAGTTCAAATAAAGAGACAAAATATTAAAAATCGGTTATGGCATACTTATTAAAAATTGTAGGTTTTAGTAAGATCTTTCAGAAAAAATAATAATGCATATGGTGTGTGTGATGGATGTGTTTCTACCGAAGCACACCGGGTTCAGAAGCGGCGAAAACAATACACACACTATACTATACTAACGGAGTGTATTACTATACGTGAAAAACATAAGTACAAATTGCATGGACCGGTCGTACCGACTCTGGTCCAGCCGATCGAAATCGAACAAAACAATGAATAGCACCTCAACACAGTTCGTCCCCTAAAAAGGAACTGGCCGTTCCGCGCTCCTTCGCCGACTTCGTCTGAGACAATTGGCAATAGAGGGCGCTCCGCACATCACCACTACACAGTACACTCCGACCAATTTTTAAACCATCACGTGTTATTTAAGAAAACAGAGATTTTGCTCTTTAAAATGATCCAAATATATACCTTTATTTTGATCACCCTGTAGCATTTAATTCAAATTCAGTTGTTCTTTTACGTCATCTTGGAATAAAGCTAATATCAAATAGGAGTGATTTACCGTCGGAAATAATGGAGCTGATGTAATTTTTTTGCATGTGTGAAAACTATTAATCTTTAGAAAAATTAAAATTATGGAAAAACTATTAGTTATGATTATTAATAAAAGAGTTGAAGAATTTTAAAATGAATTAAAAACAAAATTTTAAATAGGGTGCTCCAGTTTTTAAAAATGTATGTTTTATTTGTCACGCTTTTTTGAGACACCCTGTATACTTTTAAATAATTTTAAGTTTTGCATCCTAACAATCTTTATAAATTTAGAATTTACTATTTTCTCATAAGTTTTTAAACCAAGGTGATAATGAACTTTATCGTTGACTAGTCCTGAAAATGGGTCGCTTGAATTTAAAAACAGAACCCGCCAGTTTCCGCGAAAATATTACCGTCTCGTTTGGCTGTAATGTGGAGGGGAGTGATCTCTTGCCGCACGCGCCGCCGCCGGCTAGACTTAGTTGTTCGGTAATCCTTTGGTTATGCGGTTTGTGCAAGTATTTTTGGAAGGAGGAAATTGTGAAAATGTGTTTGTTCCACTATGTCTTCTTCACGTTTTGTGCTTCTGGCGTTAAGTAAATAATTTCGAGGTAAGATGCGTTCAACTTTACCAATATAATTCAAACCCCTTGGCCTATGCCTTACATTAATTGGAATATTTTAATATTCGCCAGAATGTAACAATAGATAATAAATTAATTGTCAGTATATATAAAATTGTTAACCTGCAAAATTGTTTACGTATCCAAATGAATTTATAGTTCTTTGTATTTATATGACCCTCTTAAACAACAATTTCCTATTTTCTTTAAAGATTTTGAAGCAATATAATTACAATAGATTAAGATAAGATTAAATACTAAATAACTCCAAATAACTCACATAATAATATTGTTTTTACATTACTAAATATTTCCGGGCTTTTGAGCCGTGGTCCCGGCTCAAAAGCCCGGAAATATTTAGTAATGTAGTTTCTGGCCGTGAAAGCCTAACATCTTTGATAATATTGTTTTTATTTCTGCTTTACTTACAGCGTCTCTCAGTATAATAGTTCGTTAGAAGTTTGCACTATGTATTAGAAAAAAACTTATAATTCTGAAATTTTGGACTACCTGGTTATTTAGGATTCCCATTCATTTTAAAACGTTCTCAGAACTTGGAAAAAATATTAAAACAATTTAAAAACAAAAATTATTTGGATTCGTATATACTTTTATTAAAATGTATCGTTATATGCAGGATGTTTTAAAACAAATTCGAAAAACTTAAGGGTGTGATTCCTTGTTTAAAATAAGAGGTAGTTTGTTGTATAAATGTTTTGCCTAGGGAGATATCGCGCTACAAATATGTTTTTATGTTTTTATTTTTTATCTTAAAAATGAAAATAGATAGGTCAAATTGTCCGCTTGTTATTTTATTTATGCAAATTTTGTTCCCTGCAATTTTGGTTGGCGTTTACAAATAAACAAATAAAATATAGTGGGTAAAAAGAAATAGGTAAAAAAAAATATAGTGGGCTGCTGTTCTTAACGCGTTCCTAATTATTCCTTTATCTGGCATTGCTCAGTTAATTTGAATACAAAATACCGCTAATTTAATCATTTTGCAATGGCATTTTGAACACTTACTATAAAAATTGTATTGTGTGTCTTATTATTTAAATAAAATGTTTTAAAATCAAGTGATCATACTTTACGCATAAATAGATTAATTAGTGTCAGAAATGTTTATTAATAAATATTTTTTTTTCGACATACAATGCTTTACATTTAACTTTTTGATTTGTAAACTGTAAGTTTTATGAGAAAATCGCAGGTGATAAAAAAGTGGCCAATAAACCCGTCTATCGAAATTTTTTTCCAGGCCGTTGCGTAAGTATTTCTTTTAATTTAGTTTATAATCCGGTTAAGAATGATAGGGATGGTCTAATTCAACCAAAAATATGCAGGAAGTATATTTTTATAATAGTAATACTTCCATAATATTTTATTATTCGGATTTGTTACGAAACATACTGCATTTGGGATACTGTGGACCACTAACAACTTTCTTATTTTAAATAGAACACATATATATTAAAAACTCGAGGCATGTTTCATACACAAGGTAGCTCATTACATCGGGATTTTGGAACACAGCGAATTATTACAATTTTGGGTTTCAGACAAAATTTCATTTTTACTTATACCTAACCGCAATGGTTTCTCTAATATCCTTAAAAATTTAGAAAAATTGTAGCACTAGTTATGTACCTGTGCCTTTTAGCTATACAGTTTCCAAAATTCAAAAGTTTTAAAGATGCAAATCTTCGTGTTTTCCAGTACATAATTCTGTGCTGTGATGCATAATTTAATTCTACATCTATTTTCCTCAAACTTTTTTTTACGTTTTTCTTCTTGTTTACTATTTTCTAGCAAGTCTATCAAACCACGAAGTTAGTTTAATAAATTTTGACATGTTTTTTTTTATCTAACTTTTAGCCACTTAGATCACGTAATCCGAGGCCCTTAATTTTAACCCAGTTTGAAAGGGTTTTACTTTTATTTATTGGAGTTCTGGAGTTAAGAAACTCTCAAATTTCCCATTTCCCTGTTGGTAATCCTTAAATTTTCTTCTCCGTTACTGTAAAAAATTGGTGTATTCATTCTAGGCTTCGAATTCAAAATTCAAAATTAGTGAATTGCGTTGAAGATGGACTTAACTACTTTTAGGGGGCACATAGGTATCATATAGAAGCAATAATTTCGTTTACCTTCATTTTGATGGACACAAATTTACAAGAAATAATGTAAAACGAACAACAGAAAAATTTAAGAATTGTATAACCGGTAGCTTTAAACATTTTAACAGAACCGTCAAAAAATATTTTTATTTTAATGTTGCAAATATCAACTATCTTTATGAATTTTTTTATATTCTATTATAATTTCCTACGTTATTAATTTTGTTCGGGACAGGAGATCATTTCTGTATTAAAATAACAGTAGATAACAATAAAAGAACGAAAAACCTTATGGCATTACAGTGGAAAAACGTTTTATTTGTATTGTCTTAAAAACTATAAATTTTTGAAGTAGGCAACCTTATACAAAGTTATGCCTTTTTCATACTTAATAATGTTTCCATTTGAAAAAATTGATTTTAGTCATATTTTTATTCCGACGGTGAATTTTGGTTTTTAAGCACCCTGTGTTTATTTATTTTTAAAATATCATCACAGACCACTAAAGTTTTACAAGGAAATATATACCAAAACTTTCATTCAAAGAAATTAGTAAATATAGATCTGCAAACGTCAATTTTGACATAGTGACTTAAGTTTAGTATATTGTATATTATATGTATCTAGAATTTTCCGAGGAATTAAAAAATGCCATAACATAGAGAGAGTTTTTTTTTAGGAAAGTTGTAACTTGTCCGCAAAAATGCAAATATCCGGTGTATATAGCCAAATAATAATTTACAAGTATAAATGAATCGAGACAACTTTTGACTGTAATTTTTTTTTGATATTTTTTAATGAGATAATGTATGACCCTATAATGAACATGCCATCCAATAAAACATAACAATGATACTTTTAAAATCGACATTAAAAATTGATTTGTTGCAAAGTGAATGTCCACATAGTGGGAGAACTTGTTTTTTTTTCAAATGACAGCCTGTATATTATTGCATAATCGTTCGTTTCATATGCTTCCTATGAAGATTTAATTTAAATTTTATTTTATTTTTTTTAAGTTGGTTTCGTTTTTTAAGGGTACCTACCGGAATAATACATGACTACCGAAACTTCTATTCACATCCACAGCAACAGATGACAAGGCGACCTGCACAAGGGTGAGTAGCATTCTTATGCTTTGTC
The DNA here is from genome assembly GCF_029955315.1 of Cylas formicarius. Lineage (NCBI taxonomy): Eukaryota > Metazoa > Arthropoda > Insecta > Coleoptera > Brentidae > Cylas > Cylas formicarius. The sequence continues at coordinate 36,132,197 of NW_026844334.1, read as the reverse complement.
CATTGTTCTTTTGTCTTATAAAAAAATAATTATTTCTATGACCGTGGAAGATTCAATAATTTTAATATAGTGTCTTACTAGTAAAGAAAGTTTAAGTGTAAGAGGTATAAGGAAGGCTATAAATGGTAGGAATCCAGAATAATAAATGTGCCGTTTGTACATTACTGGCATACTTTTTATTTTGATTTTTCATTATATTTTTTAAAATTTTTGCGGCTGGTTTTGTTTTTTCGGGACCGTCATCAGACTGAGATTCTTAAATATTTTTTTATTATTTTATTGTTTTTTGATATTCTTAACATAAACAAATTATAATCTGTTCGTTTAGTTCATAGAGTGTTTATGTTCTCATTACGCAGAATACACATGACCTGTGTAACAGAAAACCGAAAGTCGCTTTTTGGAGAATTTTATTTCTAAATTACAAAAATTAGTAGTTTACCGTAAGAGCGTATTCAACTGACTGACTGACAATTTAGCAAAACAACAATGTGATTTGGGTGTACGGATGACTCATGACAATTTCCCCTTCAGAATGAACTTTAAGCTCGATAACTGCTTCTGGTCTTCGTTCGGTTTCTTTATATTCATAATGTTGAGGAACATCTTATAGCAAATGTACCAGAAACTGATAATTTATTATCCCGTAAATAGTACTTATGGCAAAGATTTCTGACTGGTTTTGCAGTTCGTCCAACTTGGCGTTGTATCGACTGGCCAGTGTTGATTGATTTTTAAATTACCAATCTTCCTTGGCTATGCGATACCTTACAGTCGATTGCTACATCCGCTTCTCGGAGTCTTTGATATATATCGCTTAATTTTTCTACATATCTATATGTTCTTGCAATGATCTCGAATAAACAGTGCTGTCGTTTAAATAAACCGCGCAACGTTCGTTGTCCATGACTCGCTGGAAGGTTGTAGGTGCATTTGTAAGTCCGATAGGATATCTCAGATATTCATAAAACGATTAAATTAAAAGTTGTTTTTGGTGCATCTTTCCGCTGGCCAAATTTAATGTGGTTAGTAAATATTGACATTTACTCAATTTTTCAAAGAAACTTCCACAGGCTGAGTTGAAATTTCTCAGCAAAAACCGACGTAGGAGGAATCCAGAAGCTTTGTAAATAGTATTTACTCAATTTGTCGAACAAATCGGTTATTTTTGTGCTTACATTTGGCAAAGGATACTTATCAATAAAAATTTTCCCATTAACTTTGAGATAGTCCCCGTATTTCGGACATTTTCTGGTTCCACATGCGTCCAATTTTTTAGCCACAATCCAAACTGGGAATGGTCAAGGAAAATTACTGGTCCTTATTATTTTTTGAAGGAGCATTTTTTTAATTTGACGCGCATGAGTTAACGTCCCAGTATGGGCAACGAGGTACGGCTACGGAAACGGATATTCCTACAAATTAAAAAAATAAAGAGGTAAAAATTTTTGAGGTTCTAGCTAGACGATACCTTACAGTTTCGCCGAACTATCTCTTTAAACTGACTCTAATTAAAAATGGATATTGAATATCGTTTATATAACGTTGGATATCGATTAAATTTTGAAATTTAAGGATATTTTCCTGACTTACTTTAATGAAAACTGTTTTTTAAGCACTTTTCTACTCTAATTGGTTTTTCAAATAGATCGCTTGCTGTTATTATATTAGTATGTACTGTGTTTAGTCTTGCAGAGGAGATAGCATTTTCAATATCCTGTAACACCGAGTTAATTATTGCATAAAGGCTTATTAATTGATTTAAGTAATCTCTGATAAAGAATGGACGACCTTCTGTACCTTTAATAAATATTATTTCATTAATTTTATTTTCCAAGATTTTTTCGTTAGTACCTATTTTGCAAATTGTTGTATTAAATTGCTTTACCAAATTAATAAAAACCGAGTTTTGCTGAGCTATGCTGTTTGTCAATTTTTCTTGATTGTGCTCAAGAAATTTAATAATAATGTCATAACGTTCGCGGTCAGAAGCATCTAAATTACCACTAATTGAACTAAATATTGAGCCTAGACCGCTAATAAAACCTCTTCTAGACCTTTGAATATCGGGAACTGTTTTTTTGATTTTGTTTCTACATTTTCTTTTATTAGAAAAGAGTTTTAAAATGACTAATACTTGCATTTTTATATTCAAGATTTTATTCTATATTTTTTGCTAAAATAGTCGACTTAATTTTTAACTTATCTACTTCTAAAACTATTTGATTGAGATGGTAATAATATATTCAATTAAAAGCCGAATCTTCAATTTTTGTAGACCCTATTTTTAAACGAATCATACCAGGGCTCGTATTCAAGTTTCTTACTGCAATGTGTCAGCTTTCTTGGAAGCACGTGACAATCGCTGTCAGTAAAATAAGTATTTAATTACTAAAGGTGTAACTTATCTTTCTGGGATGTTTTAAGTTAGTCATAAGAATTTTTGCTTCCATTCCCGTGGAAACTGTTTTATGAGCGGAACCTAGGTTAGTGATGATAGTGGGTTTTTGGAATTCGTTCGCGGAAGGTAACAATGAGCTATATGTATGAAACTTGATTGCCTCTTGCTACTATAAATGGGACTTGTTTTACATTTTCGAGTAATACTTAAATTCTAATTCACGTGAGATAAAAGATCTTTCTGAAAGATCTTATAAAAACGTAGAGCTTTTGTTATTTTTTAGTATTTAGTATTTTTTAGCGATTTATTGTAACATTTCCAATATTTACTGTAACTTTTGTTTAAAACTGTTGCATTGTCAAATTTTTACCTGGCACCTGAGTAAATAAACTAATAAATAAATTATTATGGTGTTTTTTACAAAGCTTCTGGATTCCTCCTGCGTCGGTTTTTGCTTAGTCGAAATTGCTGACGTTTCACCAATGTTGGCTTCTTCAAAGCTTGACTGAAACAGTTTCATTCAAGCTGTGTTGCCTGTGGAAGTTTCTTTGAAAAAGAAACTATTATTCTGTTAGTAAATTTAAAAAAAAACTGAGTATGGATTTTTCTAAAGATGAATTAATTGAAAGGATTTATAACCGCGGAAAAAATACTTTGTGCAATAAGACTTCATAAAAGGCAAAGTACCCCAATAGATGTATACCAACTAGACAAGCTCGTCAGTGCTTAATAGAACGGTTTGATGCTAGTGATAATATTGGACATAAAAATGTTACCAATGAGGAAAAATAATTGTAAATTTTACTTCAAGTTCAATAAAACGAATGATTTTAGTGTAGCAATAGAGACTGATCCAATTTTTTTTTGTTTTCCTATGAAGCTATTTTTGCAGTAATAATGCAGTTAATCGTCATAACCTGCTGTATTATTCAACAGTTAATCCATTGAGGGTATGGGAATGGCAAAACCAAAACCATTGGTCATTTAATGCGTGGTGTGGAATAAAACAATTTAAAGATATCAGATCATATTTTTTTCGCGAACCACTTAACGGACCTAGGTATTTAAACATTTTGTAAAATGATTAACCTCCACTTCTTAAAGAAGTTGATAACATGGCAATACAATAAATGTGGTTTCAGCAAGATGGAGGAGCTCTTCCGTATTACTATCGAGAAGTTCGACAGTTTGTAAATAATCATTACCCACAGAAATGGATCGGTAGAGATGGATGGCCCCCTCGGTTATGGGACTTAACACCACCAGATTTCTTTTTGTGGGGATATTTTAAAGATCCCTACAACACCAGAAGATATTGAAAATAGGATTCAGAATGCGTACAGGAGAATAACACTGTTTTTGCTAAGGAACATCCAAGAAAATATTCGAAAAATACTAAAAGTTTTGTCATGGCCAACTAATATTATAACAATAGTCACACAGAAACAAGGGTAAATATTGGAAAATTTAAAAAATGCATACTATTAAAAATAGGTTATGATACTAAAATACAGAAATAATGGAACCGTCGAAATTTTTTTGCATGTGTGAAAACTATTATTCTTTATAAAAATTAAAATTATGGAAAAACTATTCAAAACAGAATTTTGTTGTCCCATTTTTTAAAACTGCATGCTTTATTCATAACGCTTTATGAGCCGCCCTGTATACTTTAAAATAATTTTAAATTTTGCATCTTATCAGTCTTTATAACTTTCGTATTTACCATTTTCTCATAACTTTTGAAACCAAGGTAATAATGAACTTTATCTTTGAATGGCCCTTACGGGAAAATTGGTGGCTCGAATTTAAAAATGGAACCCGCCAGTTTCCGCGAAAATTTCACCATCTCGTTTCGTTGGAATGTGGGGGGGGGTGCGAGGGAGAACACATCGCGGATCACTTGCCGCACACGCCGCCGCCGGCTACACTTAGTTGTTCAGTAATGCGGTTTGTGCAAGTATTTTTGGAACGCAAATTGTGAAAATGTGTTTGTTCCACCGTTTTTTCTTCACTTTTTTTGCTCTGGGCGTTAAGTAAATGATTCCTGGGTAAGATGCCTTCAATTTTAGCAATATAATTCAAACTGCTTGCCGTATGCCTGACAGTAAATGGAATATCTTAATTTAATAATAGATAAATTAATTGTTGTACGTCAATACGTATAAAATTGTTAACCTGCAAAATTATTTACGTATCCAAATGATTTTATATTTCTTTTTATCGGCCCCCTTAAACACAATTTTTCTATTTTGTTTAAAGATTTTGAAACAACAATAATGCAATAGATTACGATAAGATTAAACACTAAATAACTCCTAATAACTCACATAATATTTTTGTTTTTATATCTGCTTTACTCAGTATAATAATTCATTAGAAGTTTGTACTATGTATTAGAAAAAAACTTATAATTCTGAAATTTTGGACTTCTGGGTTATTCAGAATTCCTATTCATTTTATAACGTTCTCAGAACTTGGAAAAGATATTAAAACAATTTAAAAACAAACATTATTTGGATTTGTATATACTTTTATTAAAATGTATCGTTATATGCAGGATGTTTTAAAACATATTCGAAAAACTTAAGAGTGTGATTCCTTGTTTAAAATAAGAGGTAGTTTGTTATATAAACGTTTTGCCAAGGGAGATATCGCGCTACAAATATGTTTTTATTTTTATTTATGCAAATGTTTTCCCCCGCAATTTTGCTGACCGTTTGCAAATAAACAAATAAAATCATGCAATGCATAACGAGGTAAAAAGAAATAGGTAAAAAAAATCTAGTGGGCTGCTGTTCTTAAGGCGTTCCTAATTATTCCTTTATTTGACATTGCTCAGTTAGTTTGAATTCAAAATACCACTAATTTAATCATTTTGCAATGGCATTTTAAACGCTTACTATAAAAATTGTATTGTGTGTCTTAGTATTTAAATAACATGTTTTAAAACAATCATGCTTTACGCATAAATAGATTAATTAGTGTCAGAAATTTTCATTAATAAATAATTTTTTTTTCGATATGCAATGCTTTACATTTAACTTTTTGGACACGTACTATAAAAATTGTATTGCGTGTCTTATTTTTTTTTAATGTTTTTAAGCAAGTTGTTATCATAGTTTACGCATAAATAGATCAATTAGTGTCAGAAATGTTTATGATTAAATTATTTTTTAAATGTAATTATTTAGAAAATTATATGGGTACAAGATACAACTGTTTAATAGCAAATAACTAAATTGTTTTTTACATGCTTTACATTTACTTTTTGATTTGGAAACTAAGTTTTATGAAAAAATTGCAGGTGATAAAAAAGTTTCTTACAAACCCTTTTATCTAACTTTTTTTCCAGGCCATTGCGTAAGTTTTTCTTTTCATTTTGTTAATAATTTGGCTAAGAATTATAGGGGTAGCCTAATTTAATCGCCGCCAATCATTTTAAAAAAAGAAAAATTATACGGGAAGTATGTTTTTATAATTGTAATTCTTCCGTTATATTTTATTGTTTTTATGCATATGGGATACTGTATTTTCGTGCACTACCAACAACTTTCTTATTTTAAATACAACACACATATATTAAAAACTTAAAGTATATTTCATATATAAGGTAACTCATTGCATCGGGATTTTTTTATATCCATTTTACCTTTATCGAAAAATTGCCATTGCAAAATTTCCTGGCATGAATATGCATGCAATAAAAATAGTTGCTATTGGACAGGTACATTTCTCCATTAGTTTAATGGAACATGAGGGAATCATTACAGTTTTGGGTTTCAGACAAAATTTCATTTTTCCCTATACCTAACCGCAATGATTTCTCTAATATCCTGATTAATTAAAAATGTAGAAAAATGTAGCATAAGTTATGTGCCTGTGCATTTTAGCTATACAGTTTCCAAAATTCAAGTTTTTTCAAGATGCAAATCTTCGTTTTTTCCAGTACTATGCTCGCTATGCTGTAATGCATATTTAATTCTACATCTATTTTCCACACACTTTTTTTATGTTTTTCTTCTTGTTTACTTTTTTCTAGCAAGTCTGTCAAACCACAAATTTAGCATTAATCTTATCAAAGTTTGAAATGTTTTTTGGTTAGTTTTGGTTAGTTAGTTAGATTTTTGGTTGTATTTAAGTCTTAGCCACTTTACAGTGAAAGTAGGCCAACCTTATACAAAGTTATGCTTTTTTTAACAAATATTTTGTTTAGTATTTTTTACGTTTTTTCATTCATTTTTCAGCGGTTTGTTTTTTTATTAAAGTTGATTTCGTTTTTTTAGCATACTGGAATAATACTTGACCACCGAAATTTCTAACCACATTTAGGCTTCACGTTCATGCGTCGTAACAATGTCACAGCAACAAGATGACAAGGCGAACTGCACAAGTGTGAGTAGCATCGTTATGCTTTGTCCATTGTTCTTTTTGTCTTATAAAAAAATTATTATTTTTATGACTGTGGAAGATAGTGTCTTGTAGTAAAGAAAGTTTAAGTGTAAGAGGTATAAGGAAGGCTATATATGGTAGGAATTCAGAATAATAAATGTGCCGTATGTACATTACTTTTTTTAATTGAATTTTTTTAAATTTTAAAAGTGCGCTATTTTAAAAATTTGTCAGCTTTTTTAATATGATAGAAATATTTTGATTTTTTATTACTTTTTTTTTTAATTTTTGTTTTGTCGAGACGGTCATCAGAGTGAGATTCTGATATTTTTATAATTATAATGTCGCTTTTTGATGGCTTTATTTTTCTAAATTACAAAAATTAGTAGTTTACCGTAGGAGCGTATTGAACTGATCGACTGACAAATTATCAAAACAACAATGTGATTATGGGTATAGGGGTGACTCGTGACAATTCATTCCTCACATCCAACTTCAGGGTCAGTAGAATTAAATTAGAACAATAAAATGTTCATATTTTCACAGTTATTTAATGATTTATGATATTTGTTTCCGTCATTTTCTGGTTCCACTTGTGTCCAATTTTTTAGGCACAACCAATCAATGACCAAGGAGACTTGCTGACTTTAATTATAAACGTTATTTACGTTTTTGTGTATTTAGGTGCCTCATCGGATTCTCATAAAAACATTTAGTTTAGCTGTAGCATGTATAAAATATGGGGCACCGTAAGTAAAAGTTTTATATCGGGTGTCCCAAGAGGAACAAGGTACGGTATTGGGGAAACGAATGTTCCTACAAATTCAAAAAAAAAGGTAAATCGGCAGAGAAAATCCTGGAAATTATTTTTGAGTGAAGTGGCCACCATGTAATCTTGAGGTTTAAAATCCATTTCCTGCAAATTTGTCTTAAATTAATGATACACAGAGTGAAAACTGTTTTAAAGATGGGACAAATTCAAATCTTCTACATGCCAGGGGCTTTAGGTCTAAAAGGAAAGTGGCAGGGGTGCCCCAACGTCCGGAAATAAATATCTATAACTTCAAAATGGCTTAATGGATTAAATGAACCTGGAGTAGTTAAAAAGGGCATTTTCTACCCTATCAAACGTGCTGTAAGTGAAATGATTGTGACTGAATATCCTGCTACCAGATGGCGTTTCTGGACAAAAAAAAAATTCTAAAAAAAGTAAATGCAACGAAGTGATTTTTTTTATATAAACCCAGTGAAAACCGGATCTCAATATCTTTATCCTAACCTAACATATATTGTAAGCATCTCCACTCTACGCGTTATTATTGAAAAAAAGCTAGTTGTTATTCTAAGTTTGTATTAGTTTCTTTACAATACCATAAACAATATTGCTACGTAGGGTTATCCTTATTTGTTTCCAAATATTGGATATTATCACTTTTTTTATTCATAATTAATTATTTAATCATAATTAAGTGTAGTCACTCATCAATTTATTACAGTTCGAATTTTTTTCAAAAATATTTTTTTTACCATTACGTCAAAAAATGTCATCTGATGGCAGGTTACTCAACGACAATCGTCTCACTCATAGCACGTTTGATAGCTTAGAAAAAGTAATTTTTAACTGCTCCAAGTTTATTTAAACTCATTCAGACATTTTGAAGTTATCGATATTTATTTCCGTAAATGTTGGAGCACCATTTTCATTTGAGAGACAGAGTAAAAGGCATTTAACAAAAAAACTATTTCAGTTTGTCTCATTTTTAAAACAGTGTTCACTCTATGTACCGTTAATATAAGATAATTATTTCCGGCATTTTCTCTTGACCTCTTTACTATTTTTTTTTATTTTTAGGCACATCCGTTTCCCCAATACCGTACCCTGCGGCCCTTACTGGGGCATCTGATATAAAACTTTAAGTCATGGTACCTCATATTTTATATAACATACTATAGCTAAACTAAATGACTTTGTGACAGAGGATTATAATTTTTGGCAGTAATATCGCCGAAACTACGTCTTAACTTTTGACATTAATGCCGCTTAATATAGAGCGTCCCAAATATTTTCAGAGAATGAGGTTGTTTTAAAACATCTCCATTTTTTTAATGTGCCAAATTAAATGTGTCTGATCTACCAAATATGTACTTAGCTTTACTTTATTAATATTTTAATGTTCTATAATTCGTTCAGAATTAATCAAACCAAGATAAGAAAAAATGTTAATTAGTTGATCTGATGATAATCATTACTTTGGCTCAAATGTACATGGTGTTATTTAATTCAAAGACATATCCTTGACAGAAATAAATGAATTTTCTTGCTATAAATTAATAAACGGTTTAACCAGCTAATTTTAAAAATATTTCATTCAAAATTTCTTTGTCCAAGAAATAATTTCCTTACTCGTACGTATTATACTTTTTTTCATTTCAGTTTAAATTGCACCTAAAATGATTTGTTAGTCATTAAAAATAATAATAATTTCTGTTAATGAAATATAGGTATTTAATATAGTTTCGGCAATTTCCAATTTTTCGTCCCTTTAATGAGACCTCTTATTTGATTTATTCAGGTAAGATTTCTGAAAATAATGTACCATAGAATACAAAGTTTGCAAATTCAACAGAAAATACAAAAATACATATTTGTAACATTGCGTATATAAGTCAAAAGTTTAGTGTTTCAGTGATTATCCTGGCAAAAATCACAGGCCTCGCAAATTACATTTTTTGTAAAATGGCAGATATAGAATATCGAAAAACAAAATCCCGCTTCCTAAAGCGTCTATGTGGCATGCAATTTTATAATTTATTTTTTTTTCTGTCACCAACTGCAACACTATACAGGGTGTTCCACGGTTAATGGAGCAATAGACTTTCCGGGAAATCGGGAAGTAACAATTTACTGAAAATTTGGTCACATTTTTTTGGTCTCTTCTATATATTTACTTAAGAATGTCATTATCGCAGCTCTGTCGCTTGTATCGTAAAGTTGCAACAAATTTCATTTTTTAAGTGGAACAACCTGAATAATGATCCATTTTTCCACCACTTTCTGATTATTTTTGTAATCTATTTCCCTATACCTTTATTTTGCGGTTTTCTAGATATTAATTATTCTGCATATTATTCGACTGAAACGTTTCTTCATGTAGATTCTTATTGCTGAAGTAATTGAATATTTACAAAGCGTACAATAGGATAATAACCGTGTCCAGAAACAGGGTATTTAAAAATTATGATTTTACCGTCAGAAAATTGACAAAAGGAGATTTTTCAAATTTTATCAAATATTCACGTAGATAATTAAGTTTGCTTTAACTTAATATGTTTCGTCCGTATATCTGAATGGTAAGGTTTTCGAACCAAAATCAGTTGTCTAACAAACTCCGTTTTGAATAATTCTAAAATATTTGATAATATTATAAACAACTAAAGATGGCAAAAACTAGTGTTTATTTTTTTGCCTATAGTTCGTAAACCATTTTTTTTTAATTTTGAATAAAAGATCCTCAAAGAGGCGGATATTTACTAAAGGAAAATTCGGATTCCCGAAACTATACCTCCATAATATTAATCTAACATTGAAAATTGCCGTTCGCGCGCCATATTGAGGTTGCACACATGGCGTCGCAAGTTAGGAAGTTACAATAAAAAATTTGTCTATATTATTGATGATTTTAAGATATCGCCGTTAACTTGTTAACTTTACTATATCATTAATTTCTTTTATTTTTTGCTGATCCTTGAGGATAAACTACATACTTTTTTTTTCGTAACTTATCTGTATCTACCCTCTAATATCCGATAAACCCATGAAGCAAACTCGAAAGGCATCTTAACTAAAAAGTCGTATACTTTAAAGCTGCTACTACTACTACATGAAAGTGTGTTTTTGTGGCAATCTCAATAACAATGAAATCTGGACTCTCATGCTAAATACTGTAACACCCCTCTCTGTTTAAGCGGGCACGAATCTTCATCTGTAGGATGTCTAATGTTATATTTTCCACTTTCTACAAATTAATAAACAACAGAAGCTTTCCCTTACAAAAATATCGATATACGAATATCCCTTAGGTCAATTTGTTGAAACTTAAAAGTTATAACCCGTAGAAATTATCATATCTAAATTGTGGCTATTGACATTTTGAATGTAGCAGTCCACTTTTTTCACACAATGATCTAGGCATAATAATAGTATGTTCAATTAAAGTCATCTTAAACTCATTAACTAAACTAATCCGTCATTGACAAACAAATGTTTTATTAACGAGATTTAAAAAGCTGATAGAAAATAATTGAATCCCTTATTTCCCTAGAAAACTCTAAAACACTAAAAAAATCTATCTTTGAATCTGCTGGTTGCCTGAATTTCAAAGGAATTAAAGAGAAAATAGCAGTTTGTTTATCCGAGGTTAAATATATTTTTCGGTTTACCGAAAGCCGAAAGCTTGGCTATTGCTATAGTACATTATGCAACAAATGCGGTAAACGACACTTGACTCACGAGTTTATTTGGCACGAGCGTAGCGTGTGCTTAATAAATGAGTGACTTAAAAGTTTACTGAACGAGAGATAGTGACCAAGTTGTGGATTTCAGAACTGCGCAAAATTACTCGGTACAAATGCATTATTACTACATGGTTGTTGATAAGGAGGGTTGGGCTAATTTTAATCAAGTTTTTTAAGTCACGATTTAAATCCAACTCCTAGTTTTAAACTCTCTTTTTTTTATTGAGACCAACACAAAAAGCACAATGTAAATATATTATTACAACTAAAAAGTAACACACAATAACATAATAATATAATATAGGAAGCAGTTGCACGCAGGAACTGTTTCATTATTGGTAGCTGTGTATTTCTAGCTCCTCCTTTTGTCATATTCACTGTATGCCATTTACTTTTTTTAATATTATATCCGAAAACATAATTTTCTTAAATGGGCAACTGCGGACATTCAACGTCCAGTGTTTCCATATAAATTATTAATTGTTTCTAAAGCCAGATTCTTTTCTTTTGGTGTTAACTCATATTTTTGCTTTGGAGGGTTCAACAAATAGGCTATAAAGCGATATGGCCTGAGTGCCTGCTTATATCTTATTCTCGAAGATATATTGTAAATATTTCCACTGCTGCAAATTAGGCTAATTTTCAGTTCTTTTCTTTTCTTTATATATATATATATATATATATATATATATATATATATATATATATATATATATATATATATATATATATATATATATATATATATATATATATATATATATATATATATATATATATATATATATATATATATATATATATATATATATATATATATATATATATATATATATATATATTCTTAAGAAATGGTTCTTGGGTTTTTTTTGGTCCTTTTTTAGTGAAATTAAAATAAGTTTCCGTTACTTGTGAAACATTTTATTTTTTGCGACGTTTCGGTCTTCAAGACCTTCTTCAGACATTTAATTTTAACCTACAAAAATGTCTTTTTAAATAAAATTATTTATAGCATTGTTTTCCTGGTCATAATTAAAACATAGATAAAAATTTGTATAGGAGTCAGCATTGAAATGATTAAAAATTACTAGTGCAAGTCAATAGAACAAAGTGATTAAAAATTGTATAAAAATAGATGCACAACAATAAAACATACATAATTTTTTATATTACGATTACATACATACCTTAAGCCAAAAATCAACGGTTCACTATATAGTTGTTTGGTAATTTACAGTTTTACAACATTTACAACAGACTTATTGAATATGTAAGTCGACAAGCCACATTGATAAGACGACGAACCAAAACAATAATGCGAATCCCGGATGTACGTTTCTTCACAGTAGGACAACGGAGTTTTTTTTTTCTAAAGCTTTTTTTTTTGTTTGTGTGAGATTCACGCGTTAATATGTCTCTTTATTTAATTAAGTTGTGATAAATTTTGCTGAGATTTTTTTTACTAAAGTTTTCCAACCGTCAGAGAAGAGTACGGAGAGACGGTGGCAACCAACCTAAAAGCGTACTCAATACTTAATCTACAATTGTGTAAACAGAAAAACCGTAGAATCTTTCTTTTGCGTTGTAAGGATGACAATCTAACACCCACATTTTTAAGAATTAAAGTTGCACATATTAATTTTTCATGTAAGTACCTCGAGCGAAAATTCAACGAAATAATTTTAAAAACATTTGTTCGAAAAACCCTAAGCCTTCTAATTACTGAGACGACCCATACGATAAACCATTTAACATCGGAAATCGAAAAAATTGAAATATTTTTGAAAACTCTTTTAGAACCGAATATTTTTAACAACTATGTAACTATTGTAAAAATTAAAACCGAAAATTTATTTAAAAACATTAAAGAAAAAAATGTAAACAAAATTAGAAAAATAAACCCTGAGCTAAACACGCAGACAAACGGTGTTGATTCCTCCAAATGGATCGAAAACCTTACAGATATTGAAATCCCTAACTACGTGAATGACATATTAGCCCTAGGCCCAAACTTTGCAGTCCCAGTAGAAAAACCTGAAGAAATACCCATAACCGATATTATTTGTAACATTGAAACTATATTACACAACACTGTCTCTAGCGGAAGGGATGAAATAAGGGTCAAGTCCTGTAACATAATTACAAACTTTAAAAATAACTTTATTAAACAAAAAAGTAACCAAACAAACAAAAAAAATTTTACTAGCAAATTGAAAACGACAAAAGCTTTCCTAAAAAGAAACAAAACCATAAAAATATTAAGACCAGATAAATCAAACAAAACCGTAATTATGCACGAAAAGGACTACAACACAAAAATGTATGACCTTCTAAACGATGACAAAACATATAAACAAATAAATAATGATCCTACAAACATTTTCCAAAAAAGAAATAACGATCTGGTATCAAAATGGGAAAAAGAACTTTTTATTTCACCGAATGTAGCCAAAAATCTTAAAATACAGAATGCACTACCTCCTAGAATCTATAGATTGCCTAAACTACATAAACCTGGCGTACCTCTAAGACCCATAGTGTCATGCATTCAATCCCCTTGTGAAAAATTGCCAAAGTTCCTTAAAAATATACTACAAAACGTTATAAATCAAAATCAATATTACATCAAAAACTCTTTCGATTTTAAAGAAAAGATAAAAAATGTCAGAATACCTGAAAACTATGTTTTGATCTCGTTAGATGTCATTTCTCTATACACAAATATTCCCATCCCTTTAGCTAAAGATATAATAAAGAAAAAATGGCCAAAAATTAAACATTTCACAGATATTCCGTTAAATCACTTTCTTGAAGCTGTAGAATTAACATTAACATCAACCTATTTCTTATTCAATGACAAATATTACAGGCAGGTCCATGGTTGTGCAATGGGAGCATCGATTTCCACTGTTATTGCACAGTTAGTAATGGAAGATTTGGAAGAATCCGTACTAAAAAATATAAATCTTCATATCCCCCTATTTTATCGTTATGTCGATGACTGCGTAAGTGCTGTCCCAAAAACTGAAATCGATGATATTCTAGAGAATTTTAATTCATACAACGACAAACTTCAATTTTTAATAGAGATCGAAAAAAATAACGTCATTAACTTTCTAGACCTGACTCTATACCACAGCAAAGACCAGATCAAAACCAAATGGTACACCAAAGATACTTGGTCATCTAGGTATGTAAGTTTCAACTCCCAACATCCCATCACCCAAAAAAAATCCGTAATAATAGGTTTAGCCGACCGAGCTATTAAACTGTCCGATCCTGAGTACAGACGGCAAGCTATTAAAAAAGCAAAACAAGCCCTAAAATTAAACTGTTATCCGGATTTATTAATAAATAAAATTTTCAATAAACGGATACATAAATTTTACAATCAAAATGCTGGTAACAAATCCGAGAAGAAAAATACTCAAAAACAATATCTCCCATTACCGTACGTTCCAGGGCTATCGGAAAATTTGTGCAATGTGTTCAGACAACACGACATTACTGTGGCACACAAAGGTTATAACCTATTAGAACAAAACTTTAGTAAATTAAAATCAAAAATCCCTGACGAGAAAAAAAGCCACGTGGTGTACCAAATACCGTGCCAAAATTGTAACGGTGTCTACATCGGACAAACTAGTCAATACTTAAAAAGTCGCTTAAACGGTCATAAATATGACAAAAAAAATAACACTGCTCTTTCGAGCCATTCCAGGGAGAATCAGCACTCGTTTGACTTTCAAAGTGTGAAAATTTTACGCTCAGAAAGGCACACAAAAAGACGGGAATTTTATGAAATGATTGAGATCCAAAAAAATCAAAACGCCATAAACTCTAAGACTGACACAAAAAATCTCAGCAAAATTTATCACAACTTAATTAAATAAAGAGACACATTAACCCGTGAATCTCACACAAACAAAAAAAAAAGCTTTAGAAAAAAAAAACTCCGTTGTCCTACTGTGAACAAACGTACATCCGGGCTTCGCATTATTGTTTTGGTTCGTTGTCTTATCAATGTGGCTTGTCGATTTACATATTCAATATGTCTGTTGTGAATGTTGTAAAACTGTAAATTACCAAACAACTATATAGTGAACCGTTGATTTTTGGCTTAAGGTATGTATGTAATCGTAATATAAAAAATTATGTATGTTTTATTGTTGTGCATCTATTTTTATACAATTTTTAATCACTTTGTTTGTTCTATTGACTTGCACTAGTAATTTTTAATCATTTCAATGCTGACTCCTATACAAATTTTTATCTATGTTTTAATTATGACCAGGAAAACAATGCTATAAATAATTTTATTTAAAAACACATTTTTGTAGGTTAAAATTAAATGTCTGAAGAAGGTCTTGAAGGCCGAAACGTCGCAAAAAATAAAATGTTTCACAAGTAACGGAAACTTATTTTAATTTCACTAAAAAAGGACCAAAAAAAAACCCAAGAACCATTTCTTAAGAAAATATAAAATCAAAAGGATCCAAGAAATCACAAACTAGAAATTATATATATATATATATATATATATATATATATATATATATATATATATACACTATATTCCGGGATATCATCCGTTCGCTCGTTGAACTCCGACTGGAATCCTGCATCCGACTGGAATCCTGCAGACGTTTCGCCAAAATCTCACTTGGCATCTTCAATGCTCGCGCTCCGAAAACACTTCGAACACCGGAGCGCGAGCATTGAAGATGCCAAGTGAGATTTTGGCGAAACGTCTGCAGGATTCCAGTCGGATGCAGGATTTGCAGGATTCCAGTCGGATGCAGGATTCCAGTCGGAGTTCAACGAGCGAACGGATGATATCCCGGAATATAGTGTCATCATATTTTTCCATCCGTGAATCAATACGTGAGAATATATATATATATATATATATATATATATATATATATATATATATATATATATATATATATATATATATATATATATATATATATATATGTATATATGACGCCACTGGTTTAGAATTAAGGACACATTCGAATTAACTGAACGTGTTAACGGTGTTCAAGTACCTCAGGGCTTTGTCCTTGCTTCTTTTGATGTGGTGTCCCTTTTTACGAATATCTCCCTAGAGTTAGAATTGGCAATTTTAGATGACCATTTCAATTTGATTGAACCCAATTGCAATGTTCCAAAAAAACAGTTTACTGAGATGGTCCGCTTCCTATATAGTAACACTTTTTTCACCTGTAACAACGACTACTATCAACAAATTAAGGGTCTTCCTAGTGATCGCGGAAATTGTGATGAATAATTACGTTATAGATAAAGTTAACTATGAATTCCCACTTTTATGCCAATATGTGGATGATTTGTTTGTTGTACTTCCTGAAAACTCAATCAATACAACACTTAACATTTTTAATTCTTTCAATCCGAGTCTGGTATTTACTGTGGAGACCGAATCTGCTCGTTCGGTGCCCTTTTTAGACTCAAAAGCTATTCGAACGATGGACAATGTCATTATTTTGGATTGGTATCGTAAAACATCCAGCTCTGGTAGATATATCCCCTTTTCTTCTTACCACCACATCAACCAAAAAACTAACCAAACTAAGCAAAAAATCAAAGCTGTTTTGGGTTTAAAAAATCGAATTAAAAAGATCTGTCACCGGTCTTTGATACGCCCTAACGCGCTACGCTATTAAGAAATCTTCTTGTAGACGATAAATATCCAGGTTAATTAATAAACTTTTATTCTGTGAGGCCTACACTACAGGACCCTCCCCTCACGTCGTGTGGAGGAGAATATCAATAATTTGACTCCATCACTGGTCCGGCTCTTTCAACCTTCAAATATTAAGATCGCAAAGTATAATGTTAGGACTCTCAGAGTATTCTATTCTCAATTAAAAGACACCACTTCAATAAATTGAAAGTCCAATGTTGTTTATGGTCTTCAATGGCAATGTGAGAAACTTTACATAGAGCAAACATCCCAAATTAAAAAAAAAGAATTACACCACATAAAAGTGACTGTAAACATAAGCCCAAGATTACTAGCCTCAGTTCCCATGTGAATGATCATGATCACTAAGCGACATACAACAATCCTTATATCATAGAGTTACCAGTAGCCCGTTACTGTACCTACACTTTATATGAAAAAATACTATAAATGATTATAACTTCTTGAGCAACCCAAGAGGGGAAAAAAACTAAACTAAGTTTTAGCGTATTTGATAAAAGTTATACAACCAAACAGTTGAACTCCTTTTTCAGACCATTCTTAAAACAAAATCACATATTGCACCGACGAAAAGATAAAACGAATGGTCTATATTGAAAAATGCCTATCGTATTTGAAACGAAATACAAAATACGAAACGAAGTACACTTCTCTTAAAATTGTCGGAGAGAATAGATTCTAAATAACATATTAAAAATATATATTCGAAGCGCAATACATCCTTAATAGTTGTTTTTTAACCCAACGTTTATATAGCATACTACCCTTTATTTTAAGCAAGGAACCACCCCCAATTTTTTCGCATTGATTATTTAAACACCCTCTGTTGCATTATATTACCAGTTGTTAGGGTTTATATTTGAAACAAATGGCATTAGACATATTAATGACATCTTAATAAAATTGATTTTCACACATCGCGTTCTGAGAGACGTTAATTCCTTCTGTAAAATAGCTAATTATTAATTAATTTAATTAATTAAGAAATTATTTTTGGATCTACTAAATTTAGAGATATTGACCACTTAAAAGTGTCTAATATTTTTTTGTCCATCTTTAACTATAGAAAGCGGTGGAGATTATTTATTAATTAATCAATTATTTTTTTTTTAATTTAATTATTCAATTATTTTTTATTATTACTTTTACTAAGAGCTTTTTGAGAACAACAAACTGGAGACAATTAATTCATAAATTTTAGAAATTAATACACTCTACAAATTACTATACCGAGTGATGCATTGCTGAACGGAAATCTCATGTAAATTTTTAGGTGGCCAAATATTCGCGTGTACATTTTATAGCAAAGTTGTAATATAGCTTTTTGAAGAGGCCGGTGTCGACTTTGAAAAAATTGTAAATATGATGGCAAAATTAGAACATTTTTATAGTTTAGGTAATAATTCACCAGTAAAATACATTTTGAAAATGACAACACGAAAAGTCATAAATATAACAATATTTATATTTTGTAATTGTTATTCTTTATTAAACGTGATTTAATTATAGCTAACGTACGTTATTCAGTTGAAGAAGAAGTAGAAGATAATCAAGTGGGATTATGCATGAAACATGAACATGAGAGCATGGTCTAAAATGTTTTCACCATATTTTCCTGCTAAAGCTATATCTTCAATTTCAACAATTAAACGTATTATTACCCAATTAGATTTCAAAGAAACCGTAATAAATGACTGCAAATGTTAGAGGAGAAGAAAGATAGAGACTTGAATATTTTACTCTATATGCAGGAAAAAAAAAGATTAGTACGAGAATTCTTGGACAAGTTGTAAATAAATATCAAATCAGTATTGCGCAGATTAAAAGATCACAAATATTTTTCCTACAATAGCGAAAAGCACCGAGAGCTCCAGGAAGGCGGTAAAGAAAGAAGAGCATGAAATGATGGAAAACCAAATACTGTTAGGTTTTTTTTTTAAATACTTGTTTCATTGATGACTGTTCACACTCAACTCAACAACAACAATGTTCAATGTCCCACAATTCCCTTATGGTTAGGAAGAATTTTGGAAGTACTTTTAACGGGAATATTATTGGCCCACCTTTGACCACCTAGGTCACCTGACCTCGCACTGCTTTGTGGGTTCACTTCAATAGTGCTATAAAAATGTCAAATCTGACAATATTAACCAGTGACAAAACGCTAGCAAACGCTAACAAACCCTTAGAATTTGATATATGATATATATAGGATTTCACAATATCAACTAAGCAATATTAGAATTGAATTTTATAATCGCTTCGGATATTGCTTAACTGTTAATGGAGGGTTGTTTGAACATTTGCTTAAAAAACAATGTTTATTTTAAATAATATTCCTTTTTAGAAATGTTTTTTTTTAATTTTATTTTTAATAAGATTTCTTGTAGCTTAAACATTTCTTTAAATTAAATTCATTATTTGCTGGTCATATTTAATTCAAACATTTAAGATTGACTTATTAACATTTCTTAAACTCGACACATACCGGCCCCTTGAAAAAGTTATATTTCAACTTAAGGGGAGCCAATATTTGGGCACCTAAATAAAAATGTTACATGAGATTTTCTATATTCCGTTTGGCAATACATTACCCGGTATATTATTCCTAGTGTCTATGAAATTACTAATCAACTCTATTTTCACTTTTTTTAAAAACACTTCAAACCAACATATTTTGAACACGGAAAAAATAGGACATTTTCCACGTAAACATGATGAGGAATTTTTTTTTCAAAAATATATTAAAAGTTGAAATTGAGAAAAAGACAAATTTAACATCAACCTCAAGTATCAAATTTCATTATGAAATCGGCATTATTTAATAAATTATGCAGAACAACCAAAAATAAAATTTTAGACCACGTGTTTGTAACTTTTCATCTTAAAAATGCTTAGCAAAATGACCCTGTGAAATATCAAGTACTTATTAAATCACCGCTATACTAATACTTACTTATTTCTGTAGTCACAATTGTCGCACAATACGATGGCCTCAGAGACAGACAATTTCCAAACCTCACAAGTAGTGGGTTTTTGAAAAGCAAAGAAATTTTTAAATAACAGCAAATTCTTTACATATATATATATATATATATATATATATATATATATATATATATATATATATATATATATATATATATATATATATATATATATATATATATATATATATATATATATATATATATATACAATACAACAAATGACATTTAAATTTGAAGTAACAAAAAAATCATGTTCCAGTAATATATGTGTCAAATTATAATAATATAATGTGTTAGTGAAATTACTAGCCAAGTCTATGTAAAAAAAATGAATAAATTTGAATTTAGAGATGTTCTATAAATAAGGGATGGCAACATTTGGACATATAAAACAATTGAATAGCATATCCAGTTTTATTGGAATTATTCTGAATGTTTTCCTATTTTTGTATTCTATCGGTAAATCCATGTCAGAAATGTTTTTTAATTTTTTGAACGGGCTATCATTCCTATTTTCAAAAGCGAAGGTTTTCATACATTTATTACATGGTTTTGTATAAAAAGTAGTCCATCTTTCAATATTTTGGTTAAAATATATTTCTTGCTGTTTAGATTGACTGGAAAAAATGACATATTATAATTTTTGAACATTTTCTCGTAAATTGTTAGAACTGTCGAAAGAAGATTAATATGTGCTAATTATTTTTTTCCGTAGAATACAATAATGGGGAAATATATATTAAAATTGAAAGCAAGAAAGTTGATGTCATTTGATGTCAAAAATAGAAAAACATAGAGTAATTCCAGTAAGACCGGAGATGCCATTCAATTGTTTTTTCTGACAAATATCATTTGTTCTATTGAAAAATATGAAAAAAAAAAGAATTTGCTATTACTTAAAAGTTTCTTTGCTTCTTTGTTTTGCTGAAAACTTACTGTTAATAAAAACGACCCGTCGAATAATTTACAAACGTTTTATTAAGCATCGAAAATAATATACGTTTCAATACGCAATCGAAGAAGAACTAACTTAAAAAGCAAAACAAAGTTCCTTAAAAAATCGATAAAAAAATGTCTATTTTTAGATTGTGGTTTTGCTGGCAGGTCAAATCTTAAATATTTGTTGCAAATATTCGTACATGTTAACAGTCCCCACTTATTTAAGATTTTACCGACGCTTTTACAACACAAAAAAAATTACATTACCAAATTTAACTTACTCAACAAATTGTCAAAAACTGTCTTTGAAAGAGCTTTGGTAAACAAATCAGCTAACTGATTACTTGAATTTACATAGCTTACAGAAATATTCCTATTTTCACACTCATATCTAACAAAATGAACCTTAATACCAATGTGCTTGGTTCTACTATGAAATTGCTGTGCTTGCGTTTGTTTAATGGCTGATTGATTATCAACAAAGATTTTAACAGTTGAGACATTAACTTCAAGTTCCTTCAGGAAATGTTTCAGCCACAAAGCTTCTCTAACACCAAGAGCCAAAGACAAATATTCGGCCTCTGTGGTTGATTGAGCAACTACGTTTTGTTTTTGGCTCTTCCAAGTAATAGGACCATCAGCCAGTATAAATACATAACCGCTGGTGGATTTTCTAGTATCCACTATCTATAACCTCAATCTGTGAAGTTTTTCGATACATAATTTTAAAATGTACAGTATATTTTAAATATCTAAAAATTCTTTTGACTGCATGCCAATGTTCATTATTATAATTATTAAAGAATCTGCTGACCTGATTAACTGCATATGTAATGTCTGGACAACTTGTTGTAGCTAAGAAAATTAAAGAACCTACTGCCTCACGATAAGGTATAGATTTATTAAAATTCAAATTATTTCCTGCAGACAAGGGTGTATTAGATTCCGCAGGTATCTTTAACGGATTGATTGACATTAGTCATATTAAACCTATTAAGCAATTTTTCAATATACATTTGTTGATGAATAGCAATTGCACCTGCTTTAAGATCTTGTACAAATTGTAACTTATTACTATTTAAATTTACAGTTATTTTAAACATTTGCTGCAAAGTTTTTATAAGTTAATGGCACTTTCTGATTGAGACATGACTAGTCCATCATCAACGTATATTGAGAGGAGACAAACTTACGATTCCAGCATCTTGGTGATTGCTTAAGTCCATATAGGCTCTTATTCAGCTTGCAAACTAAGTTCCCTGTATTCTTGCTTTCAAAACCAGTTGGCTGCTTCATGTGCACACACTCACTCAAGTCACCATATAAAAATGCAGTCTGTACATCAAAGTTAGCAATTTTCAGGTCTTTTTCTACTGCCAATGATAATAGAATTCGCACTGAGTCATACCGCACAACCGGTGCGAAAGTGTCTTCATAGTCTATTCCTCATTCCTGCATAAAACCCCGTGCAACCAGGCGTGCCTTATGACGAACAGGGTTACCATCCGAATCTGTTTTAACGCGATAAACCCACTTATTGTCTATCACTTTTGCACCAACAGGTAATTTTACCAAATCTCAAGTGTTGGTTGACTTGAAAGCGTACATCTCTTCCTCCATTGCTCGCTGCCACTTGCTGGAATCCTCACATCTTATTGCACTTTCAGAAGTGACAGGTTCAAGAATCTCACAGTAGTCTGCTACACCAAAATAATCAGGCTTAGACAGTGCATTTCTGTTACGTAGCTGTCTTTCGTTGATATTCTCATCTTCCACATCAAAGAACAGATTACAATTAAAATCTTCATCATCAAGATCTGTATCTTCAATGCTACTATTCTGTGATATCTCTGAATTTTCTCCCGTGTCACTTTCCTGAGAGTCATGTTCAATATCGTGATCTCCTTCATTATGCTGTAGGATTTCAAATTTATATGAATAATTTTCTTTTCTACTTCTGACTGTGTCAGCTTCGTTAAAATTAACATTGCAGCTTACCTCAATTCTTCTTTTCTCTGAATCCCAAAGCCTATAGTTTGATGAATGGCCATCATATCCTACGAACAATAATTTTCTTGCTTTTGGATCAAACTTCTTACGAAATTGTGATGGTATTAACATGTAGGCAGTGCTGCCAAAAACTCTGAGGTGTTTTACGTCTGGTTTCATATGGCGTCATGTTTTGTATTTGAGTTGAAGATGTTTGGTTAAGAACATACACAGCAGTGCTTACTGCTTCATTCCACAATTCTTGTGCGACATTTTTATTGATAAGCATAGCTCTGGCACTCTCAACAATAGTCCTCAACTGCCTCTCACTGCGGCCATTCTGTTGAGGTGTATATGGGGCCGAACATTCATGTAATATGCCATTTTCTTTGAGAAAGTCCTGAAAGTCACTATTAATATATTCTCCTTTAGCTTGGTCGCTTCTTAAAATTTTGATCTTGTTACCAGTTTGATTTTCCATCAATATTTTAAATTACTTGAATTTGCTTAGGACACCTGATTTCTGCTTCAGAAAATAAACACTGCAGTAACCACTACAATCGTCTTTAAACAACACAAAATATTTTGATCCACTGGGAGACAAAATATTTACTGGTCCACACACATCTTTGTGAATCATTTCCCCTGGTTTGGTTGATCTGCTTCGTGCTTGAAGACTTTTATGAGACTTTCTTGGCTGCTTTCTTTACTGGCAAGTCTCACAGAAAAATTCTTTGTCATCAACTGCCATACGGTTAACCAATTCAGCTGTTTTCTTTATTGTAGTAAAGTTAACATGTCCAAGGCGATCATGTCATAATTTCAGTGGTAATTTACTGACCAAATTACACTCTGGAGTAGGCTTAGCCCTGAACTGCATGACCCACAAATTATCTCTACGGACTACGATACATGACACTTTTCCACTGGGCTCTCGAAATTCACATGAATTTTTGTAAGAGAGTTATGTAAAATTTCGATCTGTTATAGTTCCCACTGAAAATAAGTTGTGACTGAGTTCTGGGATGTAAAGAGCATTATTGATAATACAGTCATACCACTGACCTTGGACAAGAGTTTGCACTTCAATGACACCTTTACCTTCCACAGGGATCAACTTATTATTCGCGATTCTTACAAACATTGGTTCACTGAGTGGTTCTAATCTGGAAAACCATCCTTTTTCTCCAGTCATGTGGAGGCTGGCCCTGAGTCACATATCGACTCATTTTTATTTGCATTGGTATTTGATAGGTACATGGCAATGCCGCAAATGTAAGCTGATGAACTAGATGAATTGTTTTGCAATGTCTTTTTTTTAAAGTCTTGTATCCTTTTCCTGCATTCTCTCACCCAACGCCCTTTCTGTTTGCAGTAATTGCAGGTAGTTTTCTTCTTCAAATCCTGTATATTTGTTTTCTTCTTATTGGTGGCTTCCAATTTACTCTGTAAAGCTTCTACCTGCAAAGATAAAAGAGATATTTCTGATTCATCGTTATTCATTCTAGTCTCCTCTTTAAGCAGCCTCGCTGCCAAATTTTGAAATGTTTGCTGGTAACTTGCCACTGAGTCCCAGGCAGTGCGAAAGGCATTAAATCCTGGTGGCAAACTATTAATTACTTTGGAACAAATTGCACTATTGCTAATCGTTACTTTTACGTCCTTTAGTTGTCTAACTAACAGCTCTATTGTAGATATATGCTCAGCAATTTTCCCTTTTTCAGGTATTTTATACTCATAAAACTTTTGCCAAAGTAATTCTCTGGAAATTTCTGTTTTTGCTCATGTATTGTGATCAATCTTGACCACATCTCAGCTGCATTATCACAATTTATCAAATGTTGTATTTGATCTTGACATATTGTTGATAGCAAAATAACTTGCGCCTTTGAGTTCTTCACATCCCATTCTTTCCAATCATTGCTGGTTTGGTCTGTAGGCTCTGCGACTGTTCCATTCACGATTGGAAGCAAATTCTCTGCCTTAAATAAAATAGTCACACTGAATTTCCAAAGTTGAAAATTAGATCCATCAAACTTGGCAATATTGCCGGAATCGAGTTTAACAGCACTTCACGCCATCGCTATTGTTTATTTTAATAATACGACTCGAACGTATATAGCGGAAAGTAAACAAAACTTATTGTCCACGACTTTAACCCGAACACAAAAAAAAAAACCGACAGGCTGCTCAATAATAAACTTTTCCCGTGACTGGGCCCATAACCTGTTAATAAAAACAACCCGCCGAATAATTTACAAACGTTTTATTAAGCATCGAAAATAATATACGCTTCAATACGCAATCGAAGAAGAACTAACTTAAAAAGCAAAACAAAGTTCCTTAAAACCCGCACACTACGTACCGAAGGCGAGAGTAAAAATCGATAAAAAAATGTCTATTTTTAGATTGTGGTTTTGCTGGCAGGTCAAATCTTAAATATTTGTTCCAAATATGATTATTTTATTCGTACATATTAACAGTTACAAACAAAAAGATACAGGGAACTTCTGGATTCCTCCTGCGTCGGTTTTTGCTTAGTCGAAATTCAATCATCCTGTTGGCTTCTTCAGAGCTTAACTGAAACTGTCTCATATTTTACGCTGTACCTGCTTTTATATTGTTTGAGGGGGCGCTAATGAGGGGTATAAACACAGTCTCGGATGACTGATTCCCAAATTGGTGACAGGTAGACATCTGAGTCGCGGTTAAGATTGGTAGGTTGTTTATAGATTTCTATAGACTCTCGGATTTTTCGTTGGTAAAAGAACTGATTACATGTAAGAATTTTAGTTTTATCGAATAAGATTTTATGTCCGGTTTCATGAGTGTGTTCGGCAACTGCTCATGAGTTTATTTGTCTTAGTCGTAAGGCTCTTTCGTATTCTTTGAGCCGGGTTGATATTTTGTCCGGTCTCTCCAATGTATTCTTTGCTGCAGGGAAAGCTGTAAACTCCTGGCGTCTCAAATGGAATTTTGTCTTTGACGGACCGCAGTTGTTGAGAGGTTTTTGGACAAGTCGTAAATCTGGTTTTGACGCTATACTTCTTTAGAACTTTTGATATGTGGTAAGTGATGTTTTGAATATAAGGAAGGACCACAGTGGCAAGTGTAGAACGTTTAAAATCCTTAATGTGGAAATTATTAGAGAGAAGAGCAGAGGTAAGGTGTTTTAATTCTGTTTTCAGTGACTCGGGCTGAGATAGTTTTACTGCTCTGTAAACAAGAGAGTTGATAACCGATGACCATGCATTAAGATATTGGTCTGTGTGCGTAGGTTTTCTGTAAACATAATGACCCAATGTTAAGAATGTCTAAGAATGGCAGGTTATTATTAGCTTCCAACTCAAGGTTAAAACGTATGTTAGGGTGTATCGAGTTTAAATGTCCAAGAAAGTCTACTAGGGTTTCTTGACCAGAGGCCAAATAACAAAAGTATCATCGACGAAGCGTTTCCATAATTTTGGTTTTAGATGGAAGGTGTCGAGAGCTTTCTTGTCAAAGGCTTCCATAAATATATTCGCGATGACTGGTGATAGTGGAGAACCCATAGCTGTTCCCGACGTTTGTTTAAAAATTTGACCGTTATAGGAAAAATATGTTCCCGATAAGCATTTTTTAATTAAGATGATAAGGTAGTCATGGATACAAATGAATATCAGGAAAAGATTCAAGATATTCTTACAGACGGATCGTATCGTCAACTTAAAAAAGATCCTACGCCATCTATGGATCGCAACCTTAAATCTGTTACTAAGGCTTCTTCTCTATCAGACTCCGTGAAAAAATCTGTTAGCCCTCACGACTCTAAAATTCCTCGTCTCTACGGACTTCCAAAGATTCACAAACCAGCTTCGACCTATTGTCAGCACCATTGGTTCTCCAACATATTCTCTAGCAAAATATCTAACTTCCCTATTAAAACTCCTTACAGGGAAAATTGATAGTTTCGTACTTAATTCCTTTCATTTCATTGAACAATTAAAAAGGATTACGTTAGATAAACAAGATATTCTAGTTAGTTTCGACGTAGAATCCCTCTTCACCAAATTTCCTATTCCTGAAACCTTCGACATCGTTTCAGATATATTAAAATCCGAGAATCTGGAACCAAACCTTCTCACCTTAATTGAAAAATGCTTATCGGGAACATATTTTTCTTACAACTATCAAATCTCGACACCTTTCATCTAAAACCAAAATTATGGAAACCTTTGTTATTTAGCCTCATGGTCAAGAAACCCTAGTAGATTTTCTTAGACATTTAAACTCGATACACCCTAACATACGTTTTACCATTGAGTTGGAAGTTAATAATAACCTGCCATTCTTACATATTCTTCTCAATAGAAAATCTGACCTAACATTGGGTCATTGTGTTTACAGAAAACCTACGCACACAGACCAATATCTTAATGCATGGTCATCGGTTATCAACTCTCTTGTTTACAGAGCCGTAAAACTATCTCAGCCTGAGTCATTGAAAACAGTATTAAAACACCTTACCTCTGCTTTTCTCTCTAATAATTTCCACATTAAAAATATCAAACGTTCCATCAAAAGATACACTTCACCACAACCTTCCAAAACATCACTGACCACATATCAAAATTTGTAAAGAAGTATAACGTCAAAACCAGATTTACCACTTGTCCAAAATCTCTCGACATCTTCATATGAGGCAAAGAATACATTGGAGAAACCGGACCGGGTATCAACTACGCTCAAAGAACACGAAAGAGCATTACGACTAAAACAAATAAACCCATCAACTGTTGCCGAACACAATCACGAAACCGTACATAAAATTATATTCGATAAGACTAAAATTCTTGAATGTAATCAATTCTTCTAACAATGAAAAATCCATAAATCGTAAATTTCGATTAAACGAAAGCTAACCTTTAGGGGTACATTTTCAACAAAAAATGAAAGTGTGTAAATTTCGATTAAAGTATATAAAAAATATTTAAAACTTTTTTGTTTCACCCTATAGCAACTCCCGTATGGCAGTGCAAGAGAATATTTTTACTAGAAATGAAAGCTAACCCTTGTGAACACATTTTCATCAAGAAATGGAAGAGTGCAAGTCTCGATTAAAGTAGAAAAAAAATATTTAAAACTTTTTTGTTTCGCCCAATAGCAACTCCCGTACGATTGTGCAAGAGAAAATTTTTACTGGAAATGAAAGCTAAACTTTGTGGACACATTTTCATCTAGAAATGAAAGTGTGTAAATTTCGATTAAAGTAGAAAAAAATATTTAATTTTTTTTTGTTTCACCATATAGCAACTCCCGTACGGAAGTGCAAAATAATATTTTTACTGGAAACAAAAGCGAACCTTTGTGGATACATTTTCATCAAGAAATGGAAGAGTGTAAATTTCGATTAAAGTAGAAAAAAAATATTTAAAACTTTTTTGTTTTACCCTATAGCAACTCCCGTACGGTAGTGCAAGAGAATATTTTTACTGGAAACGAAAGCTATCTTTTAATGGTACATTTTCATCAAAAAATGAAAGCGTGTAAATTTCGATTAAATTAGATGAAAAATATAAAAAAAAATTTTTTTCACCCATTTTCATCAAAAATGAATTTCGATTAAATTAGAAAAAAATATTAAAAGCTTTTTTTCTTTCACCCTATAGCAACTCCCGTTTGGGAGTGCAAGAGAATATTTTTACTAGAAATGAAAGCTAACCCTTGTGAACACATTTTCATCAAAAAATGAAAGTGTTTAAATTTCGATTAAAGTAGAAAAAAATATTTAAAACTTTTTGGTTTCAAGAAATGAAAGTAAATTCCGATTAAAGTAGAAAAAAATATTTAAAAATTTTTGGTTTTACCCTATAGCAACTCTCGTACGGCAGTGCAAAAGAATATTTTTACTGGAAATGAAAGCTAACCTTTGTGGACACATTTTCATCTAGAAATGGAAGAGTGTAAATTTCGATTAAAGTAGAAAAAAATATTTACAACTTTTTTGTTTCACACTACAGCAAATCCCGTGCGGGAGTGCAACAGAATATTTTTATTGAAAACGAAAGCGAACCTTTCATATAAAAATGAAAGTGTGTACATTTCGAAAAAAAAATATTTAAAACTTTTTTGTTCCACCCTATAGCAACTCATGTACGGGAGCGCAAGAAAATATTTTTACTGAAAACGAAAGCTAATCTTTGTGGACACATTTTCATCTAGAATCGAAAGTGTGTAAATTTCGATTAAAGTAGAAAAAAATATTTAAAACTTTTTGGTTTCAAGAAATGAATGTGTGTAAATTCCGATTAAAGTAGAAAAAGATTTTTTTTTTTCACCCCATAGCAACTCCCATATGGGAGTGCAAAAGAATATTTTTACTAGAAACGAAAGCGAACCTTTGTCGACACATTTTCATCAAGAAATGGCGAGTTTAAGTTTCGATTAAAGTAGAAAAAAATATTTAAAACTTTTTTGTTTCACCCTATAACAACTCCCGCACGGGAGTGCAAGAGAACATTTTTCATGGAAACGAAAGCTAGCCTTTGTGGACACATTTTCATCAAAAAATGAAAGTCCGTAAATTTCGATTAAAGTAGAAAAAATATTTAAAACTTTTTGGTTTCACCCTATAGCAACTCTCCTACGGGAGTGCAAGAGAATATTTTTACTGGAAACGAAAGCTAACCTTTGTGGACACATTTTCATCAAGAAATTTAAGAGTGTAAATTTCGATAAAAGTAGAAAAAAAATATTTAAAACTTTTTTGTTTTACCCTATAGCAAGTCTCTTACGGGAGTGCAAGAGAAATGAAAGTGTGTAAAATATTTTCTCTGGAAACGAAAGCCAGAGATCTATTTAATTTAAATCAGTTGCTTCCTAGACTGGTTTAGAAATCTCCGCCCCCACTGGTTGTTCGGCCCTTTCCGTAATTTTGGCTGCCAACTTTTAATAAGGCATATTTTTTTTTTGTATAAGTTACCTTAATTTTCTTATTGGTTTCAATGACCAAGTTATTCCTTAAATTCATTTTGCAATTTAAAATAGATCAAAATAACGAAAAAGTGATGAAAACATTTTGTCAAAGTTTGGACGTTGACGTTAAAATTTAAGCTATTTCAAAATCTGAAATTAATATAAACAGCTTAGTTTTTTATTTTAGATCAATTTATTGTTTAACTTAAATTTCCTGAAAATAATTGTGTATTTGTTTGGGCCCTAATAATTGTTTATGACCTATCAGAAATTTTCATAAATTAAAAAAGTTATCTACAATTTTTAAAACGATCGAAAATTGAACACGCCCTTTCTCTGCCGGTAGTGAAAAAATGGTCACTACATCATGATTTTGCTCTATCTAATTCAGAAGTAGATTTTAAAACACTCGAATTACGAACACCAAATTAAAAAACATTATTTTAAACATTTCACTTGAAATGGAAAGTTGCAATGTTTTCTTTTAGACTTTGGACAAAAAGTTCAACGATGATGTCAGTCATCATCTTAAGAGTAATCTTCAAATTTTTCTCTAATTTAACAGGGATCCTATCGCTTACCGTTTTCACAACACCCTTTATATATAACACCCAAGTATAGATATGCTTACGTGTTCAAAGAAATTTTTGCACCAGTTTAAAACATGATTATCTTCTTATGAATCGTTCGCTGTAATAGTCTCTGTATAGTATTTTTAAAACATTGGTTTATTGTAAGAAAAGCAAAAAAAAAGAATTTGTAACGGATCCACCCGCGGTCGCAATGAAGGCATTAATTTGCATCAATATTATGCCTATAATTTCCATTGTATTCAGATACTAATACGCACATTTATAAATATTAATATTGATATATATATATATATATATATATATATATATATATATATATATATATATATATATATATATATATATATATATATATATATATTCTCACGTATTGATTCACGGATGGAAAAATGTGATGACATCATATTCCGGGATATCATCCGTTCGCTCGTTGAACTCCGACTGAAATCCTGCAACCGACTGGAATCCTGCAAATCCTGCATCCGACACACTTCGAAGTGTTTTCGGAGCGCGAGCATTGAAGATGCCAAGTGAGATTTTGGCGAAACGTCTGCAGGATTCCAGTCGGATGCAAGATTTGCAGGATTCCAGTCGGATGCAGGATTCCAGTCGGAGTTTAACAACGAGCGAACGGATGATATCCCGGAATATAGTGTCATCATATATATATATATATATATATATACATATATATATATATATATATATATATATATATATATATATATATATATATATATATATATATATATATATATATATATATATATATATATATATATATATATATATATATATATATATATATATATATATATATACATTTTAGGACATGTATGAATCACTTAACAACGGCAACAATGTTTTTCCTTCATTTTTTTGTTCCTTATCTTTGTCTGAAATTACCGCTCGAAGCTCAAAGGGGGGCCGCCACTTTCCCCGCGCCGCGTTTACTTGTATCTCAGCCGCGGTGGTGGGGGACCCTTTGCGGCTTGCGCCGCCGATGCCGCCGCCACTTTCCCCGCGCCGCGTTTACTTGTATCGCAGCCGTGGTGGTGGGGGACCTTTTGCGGCTTGCGCCGCCGATGCCGCCGCCTCCCCTCTCTGATGTTGTGGTTTAGTAGTGCGCAGATCATACGCGAGTAATGTTGTTTCGTGGTTAACGTAACTATTTTTGTGTGCGAAAGTGTTGGTGCACCATTAGGTGAGATCTAAGTGTATTCCTTGAGGCGATCAGTGGATGACCATTAGAAGTACCTGGCTAACGAATCAACGGATTTACTTTAAATTGTACATGGTGAGGTAAGATTAGGTAGTCTTTCGGTCTAAATTTCCAAGTATTGCCGCTTCTATATAAACGTGGTTAGTGTAAATGGAACCCTCTGTATGTCATTTCATTTTTAGATTCCACTCAAGAAATAAGTAGATTTTGTTTAGATTTCTTACTGTTATAGAAATAAAATGAATAAGAATTTCCCCGATATTTAGGCAATTTGGTCGAAGAAATCTTATTAGGTGCTTGGCTAAATTAAATACCCGATAAATAAATAAAAGCCGAAATTTTCCAGACAGTTCCTGGGAAGACTAGGGCGTTCTCTAGGCGGAACATGCATACCGTCTTAAAAAAAGATTTTGTACAGAAGCTCTCAAAACAAGGGTTATTAGTTTTTTTTTAATAGGGCACCCGGTATATTATTTCGTTTTCTAATTCAATGAAAGAAACTAAATTTTGTTTAAGTGTTCCTGAAATAAAAATTCATTTTCGTGATTTTACATAGCATATCATTTCCAAGAGAATTTTGCACATAGACAGAATAATCTTCGTAAAGCTCATTTTCATTTAATTTCAGTTTCTATTCAACCATTTGGCTCTTTCCGCCTTAATTGTAATAATCTAGTAAGATCTAAAAATTACCTTTTAAATTGTTATCGTGTTAAAAAAAAAGGCTTCTGTCTTGGTTAATTGAATATTCCCTTACGAAATGCAGTTGGGGAGAAACTAAATTTAAATTAAATTAAGGTTCTACGAAGTTTATTCTGTCTATGTGCGAAACTTTCTTCAAAATTACGGTATCCAATTACTTAAGAATTACGAAAATTAATTTTAATTTGAAAACACCAAAGGATAGGTATAGGGAAGCTTGAACAACATTGTTTTAGTGCATTTCCTAATATTTGAAAACGACTGAATATACGGGGTGTGCTGTTTAAAAAGTTCAATAAACCGTGTTTCTGGAACTTATTTTTTAAACGCCCTGTATGGACCATCTAAAATAGTATGCCACGAAGGATTGCCTGTACAAGCTCGGTTTTTTGTTCCGCGTTGAACTATTAGGATTTTTTCAAAGCTACAAATTGCTTAAAAATCTAGGAAATAATTTTTTAGTTGGATAACCGTTAGATTAGATATACTTTATAAAATGATATGATGTACAGGGGATGCAATTTAATTTAAGCAATATGTCACATTTATATAGAAGCGACAACACCGCATACATCCCTTGATCCGTTGGTCAGACAGGTCATCCACTGTGCGTCACCCGGTATAGAATAAATCTGCTTGTATTTTGTGCATTTTTTTTTCTCGTTAGTATTGTTTTGTCTAGATTTTTTCATTTTTATTTTTTTTTAATTATACAGAGTTTTCCGTTCATTAGCAGTAAGTACCAGCTTTTTTTCTTTTAAATAAAGCATTCTTTATATCACTGAATTTTTGGATTCGCCGGGAAACTCTAGATAAATTTCACGTCTAAAATGTTTTGACAAATCCTGAATGTTATGTCAAAAATGACGTTTTCATTGCCTAAAAAAGTTATCAATTTTTAGTATAAGGGAGCCTTAATTATTTCACTTTGGATGGATTCCTAGTGAAGAAGACCTATTGTCATATATGGATGCAAAAATGAAGTGCAAAAATTAAATTTTGAAAAAATTAACCACGTATTTTTATAATTTCATCCGATTTAACATTAAATATAACGGTGAGTTTTTTAAGGTAGTCTATTCCGCAAATTATAGTTTCCGAAATAATTGACAATTTAATACAAAGTCACCTTATTTTTTAACGCCACATGTAGTCACTCAAAATATGACAAGTCTCCGTCCACAAGGAATCCATCCAAAATTAAATAATTATGGCGCGCTTGTATTAAAAATTGTTAATTACCTGCAAACGTCATTTTTTACATAAAATTCAAGATTTGTCTAAAACGGTTATACTTTGGTAATAGACTTTGACTTTGAAAAATAAAGCTAGCATTTACCCTAGACAAATATTCTGCGTAAATATAAAAATTAACAAACTCGGCAACTTTTCTTGGCGTAGGGAGTTTTCTCATGAAACACACAGCCTCCTATATTTGACATATTTGTTTTCCTTTTTAATATCTTTCAGGACTTGACAAAAAAATTTCCCGCTTTTTGAGTTTTTTATTTTAGTATTTGTGTGATAAATAAATACACATTATTATTATTATTTCAACTTCTTTTTCAGGACCTTGACATTTTTTTAAAATTTTCGAACCTATTTTTCAGGATT
This sequence comes from Cylas formicarius, assembly GCF_029955315.1. Lineage (NCBI taxonomy): Eukaryota > Metazoa > Arthropoda > Insecta > Coleoptera > Brentidae > Cylas > Cylas formicarius. The sequence goes on along the minus strand of NW_026844334.1, from coordinate 36,098,155 downwards.
ATTGTTATTCATGTTCAAATTATTATTATTATTATTATCAATTTTATGATTTTCTCAGTATTTTATTTTAGTACTTTTATGCAAAATGAATATGCATTATTATTACCTAAACTTTTTTTAAAATTTATTTCAGGACTTTTGTTGAAGTTTCGACGATTTTTTTTAAATTTTATTTCAGTACTTTTATTCCGAATGAATGCACGTTATTGTTGCTTGAACTGTTTTTTCAGTATTTAAAAAAAGTATTTCAGCACTTTTGTCACATATTTCATGATTTTCTTGGTATTTTATTTCAGTGCTTTTGTACCAAATGAATATATTATAATTGTTTTGTCAATAAGTTTCTATGATTTTTTTAGGATTTTATTTCACCACTTTCATGCTGAGTAAAATTATTACTTGAACTTCTTTTTCAGGATTTTTTTTCATGTTTTTTTAAATATTTCAGCAATTTCTCCAATATTTCTTGATTTATGGTGATTTTTTTAGCATTTCAGTTCTTTAATGCTAAATAAATATATATTATTATAATTATTTGAACTATTCTCTCGGAACCTTTTTTAATTTTTTTGTAATTTATTTCGTTCATGTTGTCTTTGATTTTATTTCAGTAACTAAATTTTCTTTTCAGGACTCTTTTATGTATTTTTTAAATTTATTGAACTCATTGTTTAGGAAAATTATTATGTATTTTAATTTTTATCTTGGCACTTGAAACTTCTTTTTCAGGACTTTTACGATTTTTTTTCCAGAAGGTTTTTCATGATTTTTGTTTATTTCGGAACTTTTGTTAATATTTTCCTTGATTTTGTTCAATAATCAAGTCTCTTTCTACCCGTAGGGTGTAAGGGTTACATTTCTGCATACAATTTAGCTATCGATAAAAAGTTTCCAGTCCTTTCTATTTAGTGCCAAGTTTTTAGCTTCTGCAAATGTTCGTCCCCGCTTTTTCAAAATCTTTCCCAATGTGCTGTCCCACTTTGCTCTACGTCTTCCTCTTTTGCGTTTTCCCAGCATTTTACTCTGGCAAACTCTTTTAACCGGTACAGTTCTGCCCAATCTCTGTAAATGACCCCACCAGCCAAGTTGTTTCTTTTCAATGAATTCTTCTATGGATTTCACCTTTAACTCTTCTCTTATAAGTGCATTTCTAATTTTGTCTCTTCTGGTTATTCCTTTCACTCTCCTCAAGTATATCTCTACTGCTCCAATTTTGCTCTTGTCCCTATCTGACAATATCCAAGATTCGGAGCCATATGTAAGGATTAGTCTGTAAATTGTTTTATGAACTTCCATTTTAGTTTCCTTAGAAGTTTCCCTTTTATTTAGGAGTCCCTTACTCAATGCATAGTATACCTTCTTTGTATTTTCTATTCTAATATTTAATTCTGTGTTCTGCCCTCATGTTTCTTCGAACATAATTCCCAAGTACTGCAAGCTAGTAACCTCTAATTTCCCTTTTTCGTTTGACACTGCCATAACTTTGGTTTTATTTATGCTCATTTTCATTCCGTTTTTCGTTAGTATTCTTTAGATTTTCTTCCAGATCCTTCGAGGTTCCTGCTATGATCGTTATATCATCGGCGAAGACACGTTCCGATATGTTGATATGCTCTAGTTGTCGGTATCCAACGTAAAGGTTTTTTGATCGCTGTTCTGCCATTCTACTTAGTTCGTCCATATAAGTTATGAATAGTAAAGGGTTCAAACTAACCCCCTGTTTCACTCCTTCTTATGTTATATAAATGCCTTTGATCTCATGTTCTTACTTATTTCGCAATTTCTTGTTTCGTTGTATAAACATTTGATAACTCTTAATAGATTATTGTCAACGGTTCTGGTTTGTAGGCTTTTCCAGATTTTTATTCGCGGTACGTTTTCAAACGCTTTTTCCATATCTAAGAATGCCACGTATACTGCTTTAGATCTTGACAATTTTCTCGAAATTATTTGTTTTAAAGTGAACACGTGATCTTGGGTACTTCTGCCTTTCCGGAACCCACTTTGCGTTTCTGTTAGGATTGTCATACATAGTCTATTTTCAACTACTTTCTGGAAGAGTTTTAATGGTGTACATAACAGTGATATTCCTCTATAATTGTTGCAGTTATTGTTATCTCCTTTTTTGTGCAGTGGTAGTATTAAATCCATTTTCCAATCTTCCGGTATTTTTTCTTCCACCCCTACCATATTGAAAATTTTTAACAATAATGTGGTTGCTTTTTCTTCCATGTTTTTTATCATCTCAGCTGTACTCTTATCCTCACCTGGTGACCTGGTGAGTTTTTTAGCTGTTTTATTGCGGTAATTAATTCTTCTCTCGTTGTAAGTTGTTCATTTATTTCTGTCTCTTCTTGCACTACAATTTGTTCACCTTCGTATTCTGTCTTTTTGCCTTTTGTTTTATTTTCGGAACAGAGCAGTTTTAAAAAATATTGTCTCCAGCGCTCCATTATATTCTGCTTCCGTTGTCAGTATTTCACCTGCTTCGTTTTTAATTGCCGCATTCTCTACTTTTTTATTGGTTCGAAGACCTTTCAGTACTCTGTAGAAAAGCTTTTGATTGGTTTTGCAGTCTGACTCTAATTTATCTCCAAATTCCTTCAATTTTCCTTTTTTAGACTGTATTACCATATTTTTTACTTTCGTTCTTTGTTCTTTGTAAAGTTCATAACTTCGCTGCGTTTTTCCCCTAAATTTGCTTTCCATTTCTCCTTCTTTATTTTTGCCTGGGTTTTTATTGCTTCTGTCCACCATACTGTCTGTTTTTTATTACTAGTTTGTTTATCCCACAAGCGTCCCTGGCTGAATTAAGTATCGTACTTTTGTTTGTAAAGCTACTATATTTCCTCCAAGTCCTTATGTACTAGAGTCTCTTCCTTCCCTATATTTTTGTGGTTTTATTTCATGCTTCAGGCTGTATGACTTAATTACTGTATTTGACGTTTTTGCGTTACTTTCTTGATAACGGTTTGCATCTCTCTGAGTTCCCATTTTATTTCGAACCCCCGCTTTACTGCAACGTCATTTATTTTACCTCTGTTTTCTCTTCCCACTAGTATGTAATCTATAATTGACCGCTCGTTTCTGCTAGGCTGTTCTATTGTGAACTTATGGATCTTTATGCTTATAAAAGCCGTTTGCTATAATTAAATTATGCAATGTGCAAAAATCCTATAGTCTTTTTCCGTTGTTGTTTCTTGTGTCTTCTCTGTGTTTTACAATTTGCGTTTTGTATATGTGGTCCGTTTTGCCAACTCTTCCATTAAAATCCTTTAGCAGTTTCCACCGCTATATTTAAATGCTCCTAAAATATATCCTTAGTCTCTGCTCTCTCGTTTTCGTCTGGCCCATAGCAAGCAATTATTGTTTTTAATTGCGTTTTGTTCTTTAGTTCTACACTCAAAATACTTTCTAATATTGCCTCCCATTTATTCAATGTGGTTTGTACATCATTGTGTAAAATGCATCCTATCCCAGCCTGGGCCCGTTCTTTTTCGTTTACTCCACTCCACAATAGTAAGTGTCCATTTTTCAATATCGTTGTTCCTTTTCCTTTTTTCTTTGTTTCTGATACCACTAGCAACTCCAAATTTGCCTTCTCGAATTCATTTACCAGCTCTACCTCTTTTTCCTTTATCCCTCTAACGTTTCATGTTCCCATTCTAGTTATTTTCTTTTTGTTGGTTTCTTGTTTGTTTTTACAAATCATTTCCTTGTTAATTTGTAGTAAGTGTAGCAGCTTTTTTTGTATTTGCTAGTTTTTTGATTTTTCGATATTTTCAGTTCTTTTGTTATACCTCCATTCTTCACCATCCACAGTCAATTTATTATATCCCATTTTAACGATTTTTCCCTTCTGCCTTTCTTCCCCTGCTCTCACCCTTGAAATTTTTTGTAGATCCATTTCTTTCTTAGTAAGATCATTGCTAATAAATATGGGGCGGGTGTCCTGATTCTGTTTAAGCTTATATTTATTGCTCATTGCTTGTACATCCATTTCAGTCTTAGTAAGATCATTGTTAATAAATATGGGGCGGTTGTACTTATTCCGTTTAAGCTTATATTTATTGCTCATAATGACTTCTTTTTCGTGTGCGTTTGCTAGTTCTATTTGACATATTTTTCCTCCTAACCTATGTGTTTTTTTGATGTTAACCTCTTGTTTTAAATACTGTTTCAGAAGGTTTCCCCCATAGTTTGTTTAAGTAAATTTGGATATCTGGTATCAATTGGTAATCCATTCACAACAATGTTATTCTCTCTTTTTGCCTTTTCCAGTCTTTCAAGCGTATTTTTGATTTCCAAGAGTTCCTCTCTTTGCTTCATATAATCATTTTGAATTCTTTTTTGATTTTTTTGAAAAAATGTATCTTAGTACTTTTGTCACAAGTCATGATTTTCTTTGTATTTTATTTTAGAATTTTTATGCAAAATGAATATACATTATTATTACTTGAACTTATTTCAGTTAATTTTTCATAATCTTTAAAACTTTATTTCGGTAATTAAACTTTGTTTTCAGAACAGTTTTTATGTTTTTTTTTTATTAAAACTTCTTTTCCAGGAACTTTTTAATGGATTTTTTAAAAATTAATTTCAGGATTTTTGGCAATAAGATTCATTGATTTTTTTAGGACTTTATTTCAGTACTTTTATTATGAATAAATATACATAATTGTCACTTGAACTGTTTTTTCAGGATTTTTGAAAAAAAAGTATTTCAGCACTTTTGTCACAAATATGTCATGATTTTCGTAGTTTTTTATTTTAGCATTTTTATGCAAAATGAATATACATTATTATTACTTGAACTTATTTCAGGAAATTTTTCATATTTTTTTAAATCTTTATTTCGGTAATTGAACCTTGTTTTCAGGACTGTTTTCATGTTTTTTTAAGAAAAAAATGTTTTTAATTATTATTTATTTAAACTTTTTTTCCAGGAACTTTTTAATGAATTTTTTAAAAATTAATTTCAGGACTTCTGTCAATAAGTTTCCATGATTTTTTAGGATTTTATTTCAGTACTTTTATGATGAATAAATACACATTGTCACTTGAACTGCTTTTTCAGGATTTTTAAAATGTATGTATTTCAGCACTTGTCACAATTTTGTCATGATTTTCCTAGTATTTTATTTTAGCCTTTTTATGCAAAGTGAATATACATTATTGTTACTTGAACTTATTTCAGGAAATTTTTCATGTTTTTTGAATCTTTATTTCGGTAATTAAACTTTGTTTTCAGGGCTGTTTTCATGTTTTCTTAACAAGAATATGTTTTTATTTGTTATGTATTAAAACTTCTTTTGCAGGACCTTTTTAATGGATTTTTTTTATAATAATTTTAGGACTTTAGTCAATAAGTTTCCTTGATTTTTTTTTTATTTTATTTAAGTACTTTTATGATGAATAAATACACATTATTGTTAGTTGAACTGTTTTTTCAGGGTTTTTGAAAAAATGTGTTTTTGCACTTTTGTCACAAATATGTCATGATTTTCTTTGTATTTTATTTTAGAATTTTTATGCAAAATGAATACACATTATTATTACTTGAACTTATTTCAGTTAATTTTTCATAATTTTTAAAATCTTTATTTCGGTAATTAAACTTTGTTGTCAGGACAGTTTCATGTCTTTTTAACCAAAACATGTTTTTAATTATTATTTATTAAAACTTCTTTTCCAGGAACTTTTTAATGGATTTTTTCAGGATTTAAAAAAAATGTATTTCAGCGCTTTTGTCACAAATATGTCATGATTTTCGTAGTTTTTTATTTTAGCATTTTTATGCAAAATGAATATACATTATTATTACTTGAACTTATTTCAGGAAATTTTTCATATTTTTTTAAATTTTTATTTCGGTAATTGAACCTTGTTTTCAGGACTGTTTTCATGTTTTTTTAAGAAAAAAATGTTTTTAATTATTATTTATTTAAACTTTTTTTCCAGGAACTTTTTAATGAATTTTTTAAAAATTAATTTCAGGACTTCTGTCAATAAGTTTCCATGATTTTTTAGGATTTTATTTCAGTACTTTTATGATGAATAAATACACATTGTCACTTGAACTGCTTTTTCAGGATTTTTAAAATGTATGTATTTCAGCACTTGTCACAATTTTGTCATGATTTTCCTAGTATTTTATTTTAGCCTTTTTATGCAAAGTGAATATACATTATTGTTACTTGAACTTATTTCAGGAAATTTTTCATGTTTTTTGAATCTTTATTTCGGTAATTAAACTTTGTTTTCAGGGCTGTTTTCATGTTTTCTTAACAAGAATATGTTTTTATTTGTTATGTATTAAAACTTCTTTTGCAGGACCTTTTTAATGGATTTTTTTTATAATAATTTTAGGACTTTAGTCAATAAGTTTCCTTGATTTTTTTTATTATTTTATTTAAGTACTTTTATGATGAATAAATACACATTATTGTTAGTTGAACTGTTTTTTCAGGGTTTTTGAAAAAATGTGTTTTTGCACTTTTGTCACAAATATGTCATGATTTTCTTTGTATTTTATTTTAGAATTTTTATGCAAAATGAATACACATTATTATTACTTGAACTTATTTCAGTTAATTTTTCATAATTTTTAAAATCTTTATTTCGGTAATTAAACTTTGTTGTCAGGACAGTTTCATGTCTTTTTAACCAAAACATGTTTTTAATTATTATTTATTAAAACTTCTTTTCCAGGAACTTTTTAATGGATTTTTTCAGGATTTAAAAAAAATGTATTTCAGCGCTTTTGTCACAAATATGTCATGATTTTCGTAGTTTTTTATTTTAGCATTTTTATGCAAAATGAATATACATTATTATTACTTGAACTTATTTCAGGAAATTTTTCATATTTTTTTAAATTTTTATTTCGGTAATTGAACCTTGTTTTCAGGACTGTTTTCATGTTTTTTAAGAAAAAAATGTCTTTCATTATTATTTATTAAAACTTTTTTTCCAGGAACTTTTTAATGAATTTTAAAAAAAATAATTTTAGGACTTTTGTCAATAAGTTTCCATTATTTTTTAGGATTTTATTTCAGTACTTTGATGATGAATAAATACACATTGTCACTTGAACTGCTTTTTCAGGATTTTTAAAATGTATGAATTTCAGCACTTGTCACACTTTCGTCATGATTTTCTTAGTATTTTATTTTAGCCTTTTTATGCAAAATGAATATACATTATTGTTACTTGGACTTATTTCAGGAAAATTTTCATGTTTTTTGAATCTTTATTTCGGTAATTAAACCTTGTTTTCAGGGCTGTTTTCATGTTTTCTTAACAAGAAAATGTTTTTATTTGTTGTGTATTAAAACTTCTTTTCCAGGACCTTTTTAATGGATTTTTTTGTAATAATTTTAGGACTTTTGTCAATAAGTTTCCATGATTTTTTAGGATTTTATTTCAGTACTTTTATGATGAATAAATACACATTGTCACTTGAACTGCTTTTTCAGGATTTTTAAAATGCATATGTTTCAGCACTTGTCACAATTTTGTCATTATTTTCGCAGTATTTTATTTTAGCCTTTTTATGCAAAGTGAATATACATTATTGTTACTTGAACTTATTTCAGGAAAATTTTCATGTTTTTTTAAATCTTTGTTTCGGTAATTGAACCTTGTTTTCAGGACTGTTTTCATGTTTTTTAAGAAAAAAATGATTGTATTAGTATTTTATTTTAGCCTTTTTATGTAAAATGAATATGCATTATTATTAGTATTTGAACTTATTTCAGCAAATTTTTCATGTTTTTTTTTTAATCTTTATTTACACATTGTTATTGAACTTATTTCAGGAAATTTTTTGTTTTTTTGAATCTTTTTTTCGGTAATTAAACTTTGTTTTTAGGACTGTTTTCATGTTTTTCAAGAAAAAAATGTTTTAAATTATTATTTATTTAAACTTTTTTCCAGGAGCTTTTTAGTGATTTTTTTTTAATTCAGGACTTTTGTCAATAAGTTTTCACGATTTTTTAGGAATTTATTTCATAACTTTTAAGATGGATAAATACACAATGTTAATTAAACTGTTTTTTCAGCACTTTTGCCACAATTTTGTCATGGTTTTCTTAGTATTTTATTTTAGCATTTAACTAGAACTTATTTTTTCAGGACTTTTTTTTTTAAATTATTGCAGCGTTTTTGCCACAAATTTTTCATGATTTTTTATGAGTAAGCCCGCATCAAAGCTCCGAAGGAGCAAGGCCACATACTACCCCATCAGCCCCCCGCCCTCTGCGAACAAGAGTTAGCGGTCTAACGCTTAGCCATCTCTCAGCTCACCGATTCGCCAGTCCATTAACAAATCGCCACCGTCGTTCTCGCGTTCTCATCGCCTCATCTGAGAATGCCACACAGTGGCAAATGCCTCACCACTGCCGGCCCAATACGTATACCCAGTCGCATTACCGAGAACTTGCAGGACACCCAAGGTCATGTTTTTTCGGTTATCGACACACTTTCAAACAAACCCCCAGTCTTCCCCAACGACATCAAGCAGACGACACAGTTACAACTTCTTTCGGAGACTTTGAGTTCATTAGCAAGCCACTGGGTTTAAGAAACCCCGCCCAGACGATGAACGAACTCTATGTTACTAGAGGACTCAGGCTCGTAAGTCCTGATCATTCCCAAAAGACTTGCTCACTGTGTGCGTTGTTTCAAGGCTGTCCTACCCAAGAGTTCGCTGGATGAGGTCTACAATAGGTTAATCTGCAGCCATTCCGATACTCCCCGCCCCCAGGCTAAAGGGCGGTGGTCACCGATTTGTCAGTCCACCAACAGATCGTCACCGGCAGCGCACCGGCGTTCTCGCGTTCCCGCCGCCTCATCGGAGAACGTCTCGCTTCAACCAAGCGAGAGTTCGAATTTTGTACAATGGTACCCAACCAAGTGCCAAATGCCGTGGCACAGTCAACTCAATACGTGGATCCAGTCGTATCAAGGCACCCGAGGCCAAGTCTTCTAGGTTATTAACCTAAACCGGACTTTCAACCAGATCCCCAGTCTTCCTCAACGAACATTAGGAAGAAGACAGCAGTTACAACTCCCCTGGGATGCTTGAAGTTCACCCTTGATCATTCTCAAAAGAATTGCGCACTGCCTGCGTGTGTTCAGGGCTGTCTCACCCAAGTTGTCCCTCAGGAAGCCATTGGGTTTAAGAAAGGAGACACTCGAATTGGGTCAGTGGCACCGTCAACTCAACCCGTGTATCTGGCGTATCTTTTTTTTAGGACCTTTTTTTTAGGACCTTTTTTTTAGGACCTTTTTTTTAGGACCTTTTTTTTAGGACCTTTTTTTTAGGACCTTTTTTTTAGGACCTTTTTTTTAGGACCTTTTTTTTAGGACCTTTTTTTTAGGACCTTTTTTTTAGGACCTTTTTTTTAGGACCTTTTTTTTTAGGACCTTTTTTTTTAGGACCTTTTTTTTAGGACCTTTTTTTTTAGGACCTTTTTTTTAGGACCTTTTTTTTAGGACCTTTTTTTTTAGGACCTTTTTTTTAGGACCTTTTTTTTAGGACCTTTTTTTTAGGACCTTTTTTTTAGGACCTTTTTTTTAGGACCTTTTTTTTAGGACCTTTTTTTTTAGGACCTTTTTTTTTAGGACCTTTTTTTTTAGGACCTTTTTTTTTAGGACCTTTTTTTTTAGGACCTTTTTTTTAGGACCTTTTTTTTTAGGACCTTTTTTTTAGGACCTTTTTTTTTAGGACCTTTTTTTTTAGGACCTTTTTTTTTAGGACCTTTTTTTTTAGGACCTTTTTTTTTAGGACCTTTTTTTTAGGACCTTTTTTTTTAGGACCTTTTTTTTTAGGACCTTTTTTTTTAGGACCTTTTTTTTTTAGGACCTTTTTTTTTTAGGACCTTTTTTTTTAGGACCTTTTTTTTTAGGACCTTTTTTTTTAGGACCTTTTTTTTTAGGACCTTTTTTTTTAGGACCTTTTTTTTAGGACCTTTATTTTTTTAGGACCTTTTTTTTAGGACCTTTTTTTTTAGGACCTTTTTTTTTTAGGACCTTTTTTTTTAGGACCTTTTTTTTTTAGGACCTTTATTTTTTTAGGACCTTTATTTTTTTAGGACCTTTTTTTTTTAGGACCTTTTTTTTTTAGGACCTTTTTTTTAGGACCTTTTTTTTTTAGGACCTTTTTTTTTAGGACCTTTTTTTTTAGGACCTTTTTTTTTAGGACCTTTTTTTTTAGGACCTTTTTTTTTAGGACCTTTTTTTTAGGACCTTTTTTTTTTAGGACCTTTTTTTTAGGACCTTTTTTTTTAGGACCTTTTTTTTTAGGACCTTTTTTTTTAGGACCTTTATTTTTTTAGGACCTTTATTTTTTTAGGACCTTTATTTTTTTAGGACCTTTTTTTTTAGGACCTTTTTTTTTTAGGACCTTTTTTTTTTAGGACCTTTTTTTTTTAGGACCTTTTTTTTTTAGGACCTTTTTTTTTTAGGACCTTTTTTTTTTAGGACCTTTTTTTTTTAGGACCTTTTTTTTTTAGGACCTTTTTTTTTTAGGACCTTTTTTTTTTAGGACCTTTTTTTTTTAGGACCTTTTTTTTTAGGACCTTTTTTTTTTAGGACCTTTTTTTTTAGGACCTTTTTTTTTTAGGACCTTTTTTTTTAGGACCTTTTTTTTTTAGGACCTTTTTTTTTTAGGACCTTTTTTTTTTAGGACCTTTTTTTTTTAGGACCTTTTTTTTTTAGGACCTTTTTTTTTTAGGACCTTTTTTTTTAGGACCTTTTTTTTTTAGGACCTTTTTTTTTAGGA
>NW_026844334.1:36074869-36084869 GCF_029955315.1 Cylas formicarius | reverse complement strand
GCGATACGAATCGAAATCGTAAGTTTAAAAAACAGAAACTGGAAACGGGAACTCGAAACGGAGTGTAATAGGTGTCGGGTGGGTATAGGAAACGGGCGGGACACGCGATCGCGAAAATCGCTTTCTCCGCCGAGCGACGTCGAACGAAAAGTCGAAAAATTATCGGTCGCGAGTCGAACATTGCGGGCTTCGATTCCGGTAAAACTTCGACCGCGAAACTTTTGCCCGAATCAAAAAAAAAACTCGCTTTTCGATTGTTTACCTTGAAAATTTGAAAGCTCCACTTTCGTCGTGATTTTAGTTCGAAAATCTCTCTCGCTTCGGGTTCTGCTCGCTCGCGAAACAAACTTTATAGTATTTTAAAACCTTATTCGAAATAGCGGTCCGTTTCGTTTTTAAACGTCGGCCGAAACATGGAAAAAAAACGATCGCTGCGAAGCGCGGAACCTCACCGCCGAAGCCGGGCTCTTTCCTAGCGTAAATCCGACGGCGTTCAGTCCTCCGATTGTCCGTCCGACCATAGTCGAATTCGTTCGCCGGCCTAACCGAATTTATTAATTTCGACGCGCGCGCGGTACTCGTACTCGTGTTGTCGTTGTTTTTGTCGCCGTTGTTTTCCGTCGTCAGTATTTGCGATAATATGGCAGAAAGCGAAGTGAAAGTGTCGACCGCGTCGGCCGCTTCTTCTCCGGCTCAAACCTCCGCGACCATTTCTTCGTCTTCGTCGACGACCGTGAAAAAGGAAAAGAAAGCCAAGAATCCCAGAACGAAACCCAACCATCCGCCGACTTCCGAAATGGTAAACAACGCCATAAAGGGACTAAAAGAGAGAGGCGGTTCTTCGTTGCAAGCCATAAAAAAATACGTGGCCGCCAACTACAAAGTGGACGCCGAAAAAGTGGCTCCTTTCATTAAAAAGTACTTGAAGTCGGCCGTCGCTGCGGGAACTTTGGTTCAAACCAAGGGCAAAGGTGCGTCCGGTTCGTTCAAATTGGCGTCTTCGACTTCTAATTCGGCGAAAAGCGGAGCCGCGTCCTCATCCTCGGAAAAAAAGAAGTCCGTGACCAGAACGAAGAAAGCGTCTCCGAAAAAAACCACCGGAGAAAAATCTGGCGCCGCAGGTGGTGGTGGTGGCGCTTCTTCGAAGCCCGCCGTAAAAAAGGCGGTCGCCGCCTCTCCGAAGGGAAAAGGAAAAAGCGGGGCCGCCGCGTCGTCCGTGGAGAAGAAATCGGCAGCTAAAAAATCCGCCGAAAAGAAAACCGCCAAAGGCGCCGCCGGAACGGCGGTAGCGGCGTCGATTAAAACCAAATCGCCTTCGAAAGCCAAAAAATCAAACAAGGGACCGACGAAGAAACCGAAAGCGCCCAAACCCAAAACGGCAAAATCGCCTCCCGTAGCCGCTTCCGGCAAAGTTAAAAAGCCCGTCTCGCCCAAAAAGAAGAAATGAACCGCCGAGAGAACGTCGATGGGTGTTTAAAAAAAAAACGAAATTTTCGAAACGGTTCTTATCAGAACCACAAAAAAAATCGCTATCGAATTCGTAACTATCTTCAAAGGCAAACTCGAATCCCGGGCGTCTCGGGGGTAAATAGAAAACGATTTCTTTAAAAAATATATATAAGTATAAATTTATTAAAAAATCTCGAAAAGGACTTCTCTTTTTCTTCTTTTTTCTCTTTTCCATTTCGTTCTCCCTACGACAAACTTATTCTAACTTATCCGCCGGCGAATTTTAAACTGCATCTCGTTTAACAACGAAGCGTAGTCGATTCCGACGACGATCACGCAAACATTAAGAGAAATATCCCCGCGAACGTATTTATATGAGAAGAAAGTCCGTTGACAAGCTCCTCCCACCGAAAAGCGAACAGGGGGCGGAGCTTGTTGACCGACTCCGTCGCGATATAAATACGTTCGCCGGGGTTTTTTCTCATTTCGATCGCGAAGACCGCTTTTCTTTGTGAATAATAATGCCTTCGAAAACCGGTGGAAAAGCCGCCGCGAAAAAGCAGAAGAACGAAAGCCGTCACCAAATATACCAGAGGTCGAAATAAAAACTCGTCCGGTTTTACAAAGCAACGGGGAGTGGGGGGGGTTCTTTTCAGAACCACTAATAATTTTTTTTAAAGACGTCGTTAGTTGCGAAAAAAAAAAAATCCAACCGGGCCGTTCTCAAATAATTAATAAATGAAAAAGTTTTATTTTTTATTTTCAATTTTTAACGAAATCTTAAAGGAAAATGATTTGTGGTTCTTAAAAGAACCGGTTTGTTGTTAATAATAATAAAAGAGATTATTATTAATCTTAAGCTCTCTCTCCCCTGATACGCCTCGCCAATTGAATATCTTTCGGCATGATCGTTACTCGTTTGGCATGAATGGCGCACAAATTTGTATCTTCGAAAAGACCGACGAGATAAGCTTCGCTCGCTTCTTGCAACGCTATTACCGCGGAACTTTGGAAACGCAGATCCGTTTTAAAGTCTTGAGCGATTTCTCTGACCAGTCGTTGGAACGGTAATTTTCGGATCAATAGTTCGGTGCTCTTTTGATAACGTCTAATTTCTCTCAAAGCCACGGTGCCCGGTCTGTAGCGATGAGGTTTTTTAACTCCTCCGGTTGCCGGTGCACTTTTTCTCGCCGCTTTGGTCGCCAACTGCTTTCGGGGCGCTTTTCCTCCGGTCGATTTACGAGCGGTCTGCTTGGTTCTGGCCATGATAATAAAACACGTTCGCGGACGTACTAGAACACCAAATCACTAACACTCGTCGACAGATAATGGCCGCACGAACGTCCGTCCGTTTAATTTGTACCCGAGCGTTTTCTCTTCTCATTGGTCCAATCGACCTTTTTGGGCGTGGCGAATTCCGACTCGACAAAACCGAAGCGCCGGACCGTTTTCGGTCGCAGAGCTCGCGCAGAAGCCGCGCGGGCCAACACCCAGCCTCCACCCGCCAAGGTAAGCGACCCGACCACAACATCGCAGCCGTCTCGCCCGACCGCGGCATCGCAGCCGCCACGCCCGACCACGCCATCGCAGCCGGCACGCCCGACCACGGCATCGCAGCCGGCACGCCCGACCACCCCCGAGCCGATGCCTTCCACGTCGTCCGCCCCGGCCGCTTCCGCGGGGGCCAAGGGCACAGCGCCCATGCCCCCGAAGAAAGTCAGCGTCCCCCCAATTATCATTAGGGATAATGAAAATTGGGTTCAAATTTCCCGGATGATAAAGGCCAACAAACTCCAATTCACCTCGGCCCGCAACACGGCGGAAGGCGTCCGGATTGTTCCCGGGGGCATCGACGACTTCCGAGGTATCACGAGGCTGTTCGACTCCAGGAAGGTGCCATACCACACCTTCCAGTTAAAGGAGGAGAGGAACCTGCACGTGGTACTGAAAGGAATCCCGGACAAGATCCCCTCCGAGGAATTGGTCGAGGAACTGCACTTTTTGGGGTACAAACCCTCAAAAATCGTGCGAATGACCAAACTAGCCGGAAACAAGAAGATCCCGATGGCGATGGTGCTGGTCATACTGCCCCGCGAGCAGAAATCCATCTACAAGGTCCAGAATTTCCTGGGCCTAAAGATCAAGGTAGAGTCGCTGAAACAAAGAAACGAGGTGACCCAGTGCCACAACTGCCAGTTGTTCGGGCACAATCAGTCCAGATGCACCGCGCCGCCGAAGTGCGTCAAATGCGGTGCCGGTCACAGGACCGAGGACTGCCAAAAGTCCCGTTCAACGCCCGGCAGATGTGCCAACTGTAGAGGGGAACACACGGCCAACGCCAGGTGTTGCCCCACTCGCCCACCACCTAGGGCCGCGTCCGTCAACGCAGCCAAGGCAGCCAGCTCCCGCCAACCCGGAGTGTCCTACGCGCGTACGGCCACCGCACCGCGCCAGGCAGTTCCAACACCGCAACAACCAGCGCCGGTACAGACCGCACAATCCCCGCTCCCGCCTGGACTTTCGGACGCCATGTTCCAACAAATGGTCCAGGCGATAACTCAGGAGTGCCTCAAAAGTTGGGCTACACGATTCCCGGTCCAGTTCGCCCCAGTACAAACTGTGAATGGACAATAAAAGGTGCCCGACCACGATCTCCGTCCTTGCATGGAACGCTAACTCCCTTACAGGAAAGGGCCTAGAGTTAGCGGAGTCGCTCCAAGACCACGACGTGGACGTTGCCCTCTTGCAGGAAACATTCCTCAAGGGGGACGACAAGTTCCACATCCCCAACTACGTGGTCTACAGGAGTGACAGGACGTCAGGACCCGGGGGCGGCGTGGCCATAGCGGTCAAACGCTCCATCAAACACCAAGAGATCCCCGCACCGGAGTTGGGCCACCTAGAGACAGTCCAGGTGGCCGTCCACATGAGATCGGGGCCCCCATGGAGGATCGCATCGATATACTGCAGGCCCACAACACGGTTCCCTGCAGACGACTATGGAGCGATCCTCGCGCAGGACGACAGCCCCCTTATCCTAGGGGGGGACCTGAACGCGGCGCACGAAGAACTAGGGCACACAACAACAAATCCGCTGGGGAAGGGGCTTAAAAACCTCCTCGAGTCGAGGATCATCTCGATCATCTCCCCCGCGGAGCCCACGCACTACCCAGCTCACGGTCGTCCTTCCAACTTGGATCACTTTTTGATCCAACACTTGGATAGGACGCACCACATCCAGGCGCTACACGAGCTCCAGTCGGACCACCTGCCGATTCTGGTCAGATTCGACAACCGTCCGGCCCCGGAGGACCCCCCGAAGCTCAGGCGGTTCACAAACTGGAACGCCTTCCAAGATGAGCTTCGGGACACCGGTCCGATCCCGACGATCGATTCACCGGCCGACATCGACGCAGCCATTGTCAAAATCACCCGCGACATCACGGATGCCTTACATAAGGCCACGTCCTGCTCAGCAAAGCCCCAGTTCGCAGAGCGCCTGCCCCCAGAACTGAAACTACTGGTCAGGCGCAGGAACAGAACGCTCAGGAGAGCCAGAGCTACCCTCGACCCGGCCATCAAGAGGGAGGCAAACCGCCTCTCGAGCCAGGTCAAGAGGGAGCTCGCTGAGCTGAGGCAGGAAATATGGCAGTGCAGACTGGACCGTATAAACGAAGAAGACATAGGGCCTTGGGACATGGCCCACAGGCTAACAAAAGGGCGTAGCAGAAAGATCCCGATCTTAGCGTCCAAGGATGGACCTGCTACGACCCCTGAGCAAAAAGCCGCCATTTTCTCAAGGTCGCTAGTGAAACAGTTCACAGAGAACGTAAGAGTGGGCCGGCATGCAAGCCTCGACGTAGCGTCCCGTCAAACGGCGCTTCTAGTCCGCTCGACCGCAGCCGTCAGCACATTCGCCCCCGTCACGCCCAAGGAAGTAGCCACACTTACAAGACGCCTTAAAAGGAAGAAAGCCCCTGGATTGGATGCCATCACCAACGCCGCCCTCAGCCACCTCCCGAGGAAGCAGATCGCGGAAATCACCAACATTGTCAACGCGGTCTGCCGCACACAATATTTCCCCAAAGCCTGGAAGAGAGCAAAAATCATACTAATCCCGAAATCGGGCAAACCGGCCAGGAACCCGGAAAGCTACCGCCCGATTAGTCTGCTCTCTTCCCTGGGGAAATTAGCGGAGGCGATCATCCTCGATCGACTGAGGGCAACCCCACAGATAGCGACGCTGATCCCGGAGGAACAATTCGGTTTCGTCCGGGGGAAGTCCACGTCCATCCAAGCCACCCGGCTCACGGAGCAAGTGGCAGCGTCGCTGGGGAAAGGGTTCGTCGCAGCAGCGGCCCTGTTGGATATCTCCAAGGCATTTGACAAGGTGTGGCACGCGGGGCTGGTGCACAAGCTGTACGCAAACGGCGTCCCGCTACACATAGTGAGACTCGTCAGTTCGTACCTGGAAGACAGGACTTTCCAGGTACACGTCGAGGATCACTTGGCAGCTCCGGAGTACATCAGCGCGGGGGTCCCGCAAGGCTCCCCGCTTGCACCGCTGTTGTACAACCTGTATGCCCACGATCTCCCGAAGGACCCCAAGACCGCCAACTACCAGTTTGCCGACGATACAGCCATCGTCGCGTCGGCCAAAACCCGGGCATGGGCGGTTAAACGGGTCCAGGGTCATCTTGACGACATCGCCGAGTGGGCGAATAAATGGAAGATTGCCATAAATGGCGAAAAAACGCAAGCCATCCTATTCGCCCGCAAGAACGGCAAAGGCAGGAACCCGGAAAAGAAGCTGACCGTCAACGGCACAGCCTTTAAATGGTCAAAAACAGTCAGATATCTAGGTCTTACTTACGACAAGAAACTCACATGGAACGACCACTACAAAGTGGCGAGAAGTAAAGGCGTCGCACTGAGGGGGAAGCTCTACCCGCTGCTCGCGCGAACCAGCAGACTGTCGGTCAGGAACAAGATGATGATTTGGAAACAAATCATCAGACCGGCAGTCCTATACGCATCCCCAGCCTGGGCGTATGCTCCGCACCACAGATTGAAGGACCTGGAGGCCCTTCAAAGCACAACGCTCAGGTGGATCGTAAACGCGCCCTGGTTCGCGAGGAACGGACAACTCCGGCGAGAGCTAAACACGCCCTCAGTCGCCGACTACATAGTCGATACTTCAAGACGTTTCTTCGACAAGATCCGCAGTACAAACTCGGAAATTATTCGAGAAACGTTCGACTACAGCAGCCAATCCAATCCACGACCACGGAACATTCCACGTCCGAAGGACCTGGTACAGTGACCGTCCACTAGAGCGAACCGACGCCGCAGCCCCGCCATTTAATATTTAATCATTGTATATATAATTGTAACCCCGACTACAAAAGTCAGATTTATAATCACACTTAATAAATTAGAGTTTACAAGTGGGTCAGTTGATCGTGGCACTTCGGACGGTTTTGTTTGTTATATATCGATCAGAGAACTCGGCTCGTATTAAAAATGACCGGTAGAGGGAAAGGCGGCAAAGGTTTGGGAAAAGGTGGTGCAAAGCGACATCGCAAAGTGTTGAGGGATAACATTCAGGGAATAACCAAGCCGGCCATTAGAAGATTGGCCCGTCGCGGAGGCGTGAAACGAATTTCCGGATTGATTTACGAAGAAACTCGTGGCGTTTTAAAGGTGTTTTTGGAAAACGTCATCAGAGACGCGGTAACCTATACGGAGCACGCCAAAAGAAAAACGGTAACGGCAATGGACGTGGTGTACGCCCTAAAAAGACAAGGTAGAACTCTTTACGGATTTGGTGGCTAAATTTTTCGTCGATCTTGCGGAAACACAAAAAAAAAAAAAAAAGGTTCTTTTCAGAACCACAAAATACGTTCCAAAGATTATTCGTTATTTCGAGTATAATGCCCAACAAACCATTATCGAGTCGAGGTAAGTTTTGAATTTTTAATTTCTCCCCGTGTTAGTGTGATTATTAAATCTGTGAAATAAAGGAAACGAAATCTCAAATAGAAAAGTATTTGTGGTCCTTACAAGAACCGTCTTCCTTCCCGGCGAAAACTTTATTTAGCTTTGTTGTCGGTTTTCTTAGGCAACAGAACCACCTAGCGATCTTAACTTCGGATAATAATTTGTTCAATTCCTGGGATCGGCAATTGTAAATGTCGAGGTATTATACCGGTTTTCTTATAGTCCGAAAGAGAAAACGTAAAAAGAAGGAACGTTTCTTTTTTTTTTTTTTTTTAATAATCTGTTAAATAAACGAAACGAAATCTCAAATAGAAAAGTATTTGTGGTCCTTAGAAGGACCGTTTTCCCATCGTCTTCCCTCGCCGCAATTTTTATTTTGCTTTGTTGTCGGTTTTCTTGGGCAAAAGAACCGCTTGAATGTTCGGCAAAACACCTCCCTGAGCGATCGTTACTCCCGATAATAATTTGTTCAATTCCTCGTCGTTTCGGATCGCCAGTTGTAAATGTCGCGGAATGATTCTGGTTTTCTTATTGTCCCTCGCCGCGTTACCGGCCAATTCCAAAACTTCGGCGGCCAAATATTCCATTACGGCCGCCAAATATACCGGAGCTCCGGCGCCGACCCTCTCCGCATAGTTTCCTTTCCGAAGTAATCGGTGAATTCTACCTACCGGAAACTGTAAACCGGCCCTGCTAGAACGAGACTTCGCTTTCCCTTTGACTTTGCCTCCTTTTCCGCGTCCCGACATCGTTATTACCGTTAATAGTACACGCACGAACGTTAACAGCACAATGACGCTCTCGCAGACCGTGGGCGCGCTATTTATAGGACATGGGCATGGACCAATGGGATTAGCGCTTCGGCGAACGATGCCCGGGGGCGGAGCTTGTCGGCCGACTCGGTTCTCAAATAAATAGCTGCGGCCCGGTGTGGGCCTTGTCAGTCCGTTACTTTGCGCGCGTCTAATCGATTGTAGAAAATGCCACCGAAAGTAAGCGGTAAAGCGGCGAAAAAAGCCGGCAAGGCTCAAAAAAATATTTCGAAGAGTGATAAGAAAAAGAAACGCAGGAGGAAGGAGAGTTACGCAATTTACATTTACAAAGTGTTGAAGCAAGTTCATCCGGATACTGGCATTTCGAGCAAAGCCATGTCCATTATGAATTCGTTCGTAAACGACATTTTCGAAAGGATTGCCGCCGAAGCTTCTCGTTTGGCTCACTATAATAAGCGATCCACTATTACTAGCAGAGAGATTCAAACGGCCGTGAGATTGTTGTTGCCCGGAGAGTTGGCCAAGCACGCCGTCAGTGAAGGGACCAAAGCCGTCACAAAATACACCAGTTCTAAATAAATGAGCGTCGACTTGGAGAGTGTAAATTCACCAAAAACGGTTCTTTTCAGAACCACAATTTTTATATATTAATCAATTCGTTTATTCATATCTTTCTTTCTTATTTTTTTTTTTTTCGAATCATAGTTAGATAAAAGTGCTTATCGTCGAAATAAATGGCAGGAACCCGGTTTCGCGTTTATTTCGATTGACGTTTTTGGTTAGCAAAATTGAATTTTCCTATTTTTTTATTTAATTAGGTCAGTTCGTGTTGAACGTAGTTTTGATTACTTTTTATTTGAGTGTGCTTAATTTTGTTTGTGTTTGTTTAGTTTTTGCGAATTGTGGTTCGTTTTGGTGAAGTTTTGCATGTTTTTTTTTTTGGTTTGGTTGATTTGGGTTTGTTACACGGTTAATTTTGGTTTCTTTTGCTGAATTTTCGCTAGTTTTGGTTACTTTGGTTTATTATTTCCAGTTTCGGCCGCTATTGGTTAGTTAGGATTATCGTTAGTTTTGGGTTTGTTTAGGATAATTTTGGCTTGTTTTTGTTAATTTTGACTACTTTTGCTTAATTTTGCTTAGTTTTGGTTACTTTGGTTTATTATTTCCAGTTTCGGCCGCTATTAGTTAGTTAGGGTTCATTTCGGTTAGTTTTTGTGAACGTTTCCTATTTTTGCTTAATTATCGTTAGTTTTGGTTTGTTTAGGATAAGTTTGGCTTGTTTTTGTTAATTTTGACTACTTTTGCTTAATTTTGCTTAGTTTTGTTTACTTTGGTTTATTATTTCCAGTTTCGGCCGCTATTAGTTAGTTATGGTTCGTTTCGGTTAGTTTTTGTGAACGTTTCCTATTTTTGCTTAATTATCGTTAGTTTTGGTTTGTTCAGGATAAGTTTGGCTTGTTTTTGTTAATTTTGACTACTTTTGCTTAATTTTGCTTAGTTTTGGATAATTTGGTTTGTTTTGCCGAACTTTGGCCAATTTTGGTTTGTTATGATTAATTTTGCTTAGTTGTGGTTATTTTTGTTCCTTTTGGTTAGTTTTGTTTAATTTTGGTTATATTCGGTTAATTTTGGTTAGTTTTGCTTATTTTTGCTTTGTTTCGGTTAGTTTTGCTTATTTTTCTCTGCTCGCGGCTAGCGGCAAAAACCTTTTATGGGAGTATATGTTAAAATGAATAAAATAAAAAAAAAAAAACAAAACTCTCTTCCCGCTGGTCCGC